>NC_064307.1:29547544-29847544 GCF_023373825.1 Bactrocera dorsalis | reverse complement strand
ACAAATTTACACATTGGCGGAAGTGGCCAAATCGACTAGCTTAACTAATATTATATAATACATTATAGGGTCTCGGACGTTTCGTTCTGGGTGTTAAGAACTTCGTGAGAAACTTTATACATATACCTTTTTCCGAGTATAAGATAATTAAGGTATCGAGTATACAAGTTTAAAATACACTCTCAAATCTGAAAGCCTTGACATCTGACTTTATTCAAATTGTAAAATATTTGTATTGCTAAAAGACATTTTTATTTTAAAGAGAAAATAAATAACGGGTCTCTTGCAACAGAGTATATCAGATTTGTTCACCTAACGATTGTTTGTATCACCTGAAACTATTCGAGATAGATAGGGTTATATATACGTTAATTATCAGAATGACGACACGAGTAGAAATCAGCATGTCTCAGTATGTAATCACTCTGTCCCTTAGTCCTTAAGTAATTTATCACAAAATGACTTATCTCCAGATAACCTTTTTACCGTCCAAAAAGTTTTCGTGTGCAAAAATAACTTCCACATGAATATTTTAAGTTTTTCAAATAACAATATTATTTTTATTGCCACCTTTTTATTAGCATGAAATAAGGAATTCTTAGAATAGAAAGAAAAACGATTTGTGCAGAAATGTATTCTCTCACCTGAGGTAAAAGAAAATGAAATACATTTCATATCTCAAACTATCGTTACTTGGGAGCGCTCATTAGAAATGCAGAACAGCAGGCCAATCTGAAGACAAATATAAAAACAAAGAATCACGAAAAGGTGCAAAATATTTCTTTCAACAATTTTTTATGTTCATCAGCATTCAGCAAATATCAGCTCTTCTAACGGGTGATTTTTTTGAGGTTAGGATTTTCATGCATTAGTATTTGACAGATCACGTGGGATTTCAGACATGGTGTCAAAGAGAAAGATGCTCAGTATGCTTTGACATTTCATCATGAATAGACTTACTAACGAGCAACGCTTGCAAATCATTGAATTTTATTACCAAAATCAGTGTTCGGTTCGAAATGTGAAAATCCGCTTTTTTATCGACAAATTTTGTTCAGCGATGAGGCTCATTTCTGGTTGAATGGCTACGTAAATAAGCAAAATTGCCGCATTTGGGGTGAAGAGCAACCAGAAGCCGTTCAAGAACTGCCCATGCATCCCGAAAAATGCACTGTTTGGTGTGGTTTGTACGCTGGTGGAATCATTGGACCGTATTTTTTCAAAGATGCTGTTGGACGCAACGTTACGGTGAATGGCGATCGCTATCGTTCGATGCTAACAAACTTTTTGTTGCCAAAAATGGAAGAACTGAACTTGGTTGACATGTGGTTTCAACAAGATGGCGCTACATGCCACACAGCTCGCGATTCTATGGCCATTTTGAGGGAAAACTTCGGACAACAATTCATCTCAAAAAATGGACCCGTAAGTTGGCCACCAAGATCATGCGATTTAACGCCTTTAGACTATTTTTTGTGGGGCTACGTCAAGTCTAAAGTCTACAGAAATAAGCCAGCAACTATTCCAGCTTTGGAAGACAACATTTCCGAAGAAATTCGGGCTATTCCGGCCGAAATGCTCGAAAAAGTTGCCCAAAATTGGACTTTCCGAATGGACCACCTAAGGCGCAGCCGCGGTCAACATTTAAATGAAATTATCTTCAAAAAGTAAATGTCATGAACCAATCTAACGTTTCAAATAAAGAACCGATGAGATTTTGCAAATTTTATGCGTTTTTTTTTAAAAAAAAGTTATCAAGCTCTTAAAAAATCACCCTTTACAAGTCTTTGACTTGCCATATACTTAACAACTTCTCCATTCGTTTTACGTCTTACTCGCCGTTAGAATGTTGATACCAATAAATCCGTCACGTTTTATTACAGTAATTTGTTGTCAGTTTTAAACACAAACAGAACGACGTTATCGAAGGTGCGTTAATGCACTTTAAACAGTATAATTTGAGCAAGTATCGCGGAAAACAAAAACAATTTAGTATATACATAAGTAGCGAAAAACAGTATGTACTACATATAGGTATGTGTATTTATGTGTCAGGAAGTAAAAGTAACTTTCTGAAAATCTATCTTGGGTTTACATAAGTGAAGGTAATTCTTCGCCAAATCACACGCCTTAACACTGTAAAGAGAATCAAAGTTTTAAATTTATGTTACTTTCGCTTTCAAAGTCGAATCACAATTTGTATGTGTGCATAAAGTTTATTTACAGTCAAGAGATAATCAGAGGCAATTACAACATAGTTGTTTACAGAGATCAGATGCTTCGTTCCTACATAAGTATGTGAACTCTTTAGAGAGCACCCATTTGGCCTTTTGGTAATAAAGTGTGCACAAAATTCGGGAGAAATATGTATATGGCAGGCATATTTCACCTATTTTGGTACTCACGATACTTCACGATATTTTAGTTTGTTATATTTGTTAGCGCGTTTTCAGCAGTTAATTAGACTATTACTCCACATTGCATTTTTCACATTCTCACCGAAGTATATAATTTGCAGCTGCAATATTTTTAATAGCTTCCAATACCTAGTAACTGCAAGCTGAAAGGTTTTTGATTAAAATAAATTTTGTAAATTTTCACACTATAAAATTATAAAAACAAATAAAATATTTGTTCTCACAAGGAATAGGAAAAACAAATAGACTATCATTCGGAAATTTATATTTACCGAAAAAGAGGGTAAGTAATGTACATACTAATAGATATTCACATTACAGTTCTTCTGACTGAAATGTACTATATACGGATTAGTGGTTGTGTTCTTTCGTGTGCTCTTCCTTCATACTCCCATAAAATATTACATCCGAAATTAGATATCCCCTCCAGGGATACATCCAACTAGTCTGAAATTAAAATAAATATTAATTATTAATTTGCAACAAAAAATCTTGAACTTTAACCAGATATTAAATCATTGGACCTATAAATTATAATTACATAACGATTTACTAATGGTTGACTTTACTAGAAGAGTGGTTTTGTTCTAATCATAATATAACCAAAAATACATAGTTTCGTTTTTATGGTCAGTCAATTATTTAGAAATAAATTCGTTTGGATCTGTTTACACACAGCTAATTACGAGTACAATGTCAGTTTCAGCAGTGATGCGTAATCGATAGGGCACTCAATTTCGAATTTTTTGATGATACGTTATTTTGCATTTCAGGTGACGATATGTATCAGTTTCACATAAAATATATCAGTTAATTTTTTGATTTTCAATTCTATACGTAAACTGGACTTTTCTTTACTACGTCAGTGTTTCACTGCACTGTACCTACCTACCTATACACTTATGTATGTGCATATGTGAATTTGGTATAACTTGTGGCATTTGACAACTCTGCGGGATACCACTTCACGCATGGTTCTCCTATTTGCCAAGTTTAATTGAGACATATTGTAGATGATGCATCCAACCTTACCAGTTTCAGTTTACCATCATTGCAAAATTAATTACACATTGTAAGTTGTTGTAAACCACATTGCATCAGGTTAATCAGCGTGTGAGCGTACTTGAAATGAAGGCTTTGTTATCAAGAGCGTAGAATCAAGGCAAATGTAGTGAACTGTAACTAAATTACAGTATTGCTTCATTTTATATTACGTACCTCTATATACATATATACATGGAAATGTGTTCTTCAACTGTTTTCCAATAGCAAGACAGTTTTAACGTTTAAACGACCACAAGATCTTTATCTGAATCGGTCAGTTTGTATGGTAGCTGCATGTGCATATACTATAGTGGTGCACTCTGAACAATATATTCGGAATTTTGTGGCGTTGCCTAGGAAAATAAACTATGTAAAGTTTGTAAGGACTTCTGGTCACTTAGAAAAGACTTCCATACAGGGTCTTGAGCTTGATCGATCAGTTTCTATGGTTTTTATAATCTGTAGCCGTCCGATATCAGCAATTGAGATAAATGAAAAGTTTTTTCGGGGGAAAAAAACCGGGTGAAAATTTCAAATCGATATCTATACAAATGAGAAACTAGTTAGCGTAGATACTAACGGCTTAACCGACTTAGCTCATCACGTTTTTCATTAATAATAAGTATGCTTTATACGTCTCCGATATTTCCTTCTGAAAGATTTCAATATTCGTCATTCGACAAAATTATGATTGGCCCACAATCAAATTTTGTAAATAACAGTATTAACTTATTGTATAGGTCATAGACTGACTTAGTTTCAATACATCATTTTATTTCATGCCTCAACACATTGACTGCTATGACGTACGTAATCGTACAACAGGGGCTGCTTGATATTTAACGTTATCATAGTTGCTATGGTTCTCAATGCGATGCGACATGAATTTAAAAATGCAAATACATTGGTTACTGGTATTATAGCAAAATATTCACCATTGTAAAGAGTGATCAGTTTCGAGGTTCCCTACTTTTATAAGAAAAAAAACAATATGTACCATCTTTCATGGTTATTATAAAATTTTACACTTTGTTTTAGAGTTTTAAATTGTAATCAAAAATGAAAAAATCAAATGAACACATGCATTTCTAGTATCATTGAGCGATAATTAAATATGTCAAAAGCATTTCCCTTTACCTGTATGGAGTTATACATATTTAGACGATGAAGTTTGTAATTATAACATTTTATGTAATTACCACCAATATATTGCTGGCGTATGCTGATGATACTGACATCATTGGCCTTAACAACCGCGCTGTTAGTTCTGCTTTCTCGCGACTAGGCACCCACGTTACTGTTGACAGTCATAACTTCTAAGTTGTAGATAATTTTGTCTATTTAGGAACCAGCATCAACACCAACAACATCTCGAAATCCAACGCAGGATATCTCTTGCCAACAGATGCTACTTCGAACTAAGTGGGAAATTGAGAAGTAAAGTCCTCTCTCGACGAACAAAAACAAAACTCTATAAGTTACTCATTATTCTCTTTCTGCTATATGGTGCAGAGGCATGAACGATGACAACCATATAGACACTGACATAGTTCAGCGAATTAAAAAACAGCGGCTACGCTGGTTAGGTCATGTCGTCCGAATGGACGAAAAAACTCCAGCTTTGAAAATATTCGACGCATGTACCCACCGGGAAAAACAGAGGAAGAGGAAGACCTCCCCTCTGTTGGAAGGACTAGGTGGAGAAGGACCTGGCTTCGCTTGGAATCTCTAATTGGAGCCACCTTGCGAAAAGACGAAACGAAGAAACTTTAGTTTTGACACATAAAACGTGTAAAGAATTTGAACATGTTTAAGAGATAAAATTTGATATGGTTTCCTCTGGAAAATAGGTGTTGGTTTTGACCATAGTTTTTCTCTCCCCATTACGTAATATACGTAAGCTCAGCTAAAGAACTAAGTGTATCCAAACGAGAAAATACATAAAAGATAAGTGAGGAAGGCACCTAATTTAAGCCAAACAGAAGTTAAAATTCGTAAATAGTTCTTACCTTACATAAGGTAAATGTGTGCTAGGGAGTATTTTGATCCGATTTTAGACAGTTTTGGTATGACAACAAATAACTACCAGAAGTAAAGGCTCTCTGAGTTTTAGATATTTAAAGAATTAATTCAAGCTATCTGAAAACCCGTCTATTTGGTATATGGGACCAGGTGAAGGATTGTTCTCCACATTGGGTAAGAAGACACACTTTTATATTTAGTATACATTTAAAGTCTTTTCATATTACTTTCAGAATATAATTACAGTTTCTTAGATAATTATCAATAATTGCGATATAAAATCATATATATTATCTCAACAAAAGGTTGGTGGTGCCTAACCCTTTGTCCAATTTTTACACCTGCTCTTATTGAGCCTTTTCATATCATCTTGGTTGTGCAATTTAATCCTTGTACCGTATTTATTCACGGAGATGGTGGTCTCATCAGTAATTCTGAAGTTCTATGAAGAGAACTCAGTATTTACTCATGTTATCGCCTGCACGGTCCCACGAAAAGGTAGACAGTTTCTCGAAATTATAGTCGTCTCGCCATTCTATATAACCGTATATTTAAAGTAATGATACTAATAACCGTTAGGTGAACCAGTCCATTATACTCTGTAGCAACATGTTGCAAGAGTGTAAACAACAAAAACCTATTCCGTTTAACGCATATTTAAACTACGGAAATACCTTAATATTTCGATACCTTACGATTGCAGTACATTGCAATTTGCAATTAAAAGCAAAATAGTGTTTTCCGCAATATTTTGCTATACACCAGCTTAATTGTAAGCAAATTTGCCCAACGTTGCGGAGGAACACAAGGAACACAAAATGCAATATATCAAAGGCATGATTTATAGCAATTTTGAATAAACATACATATACAAGTATGTTCGTGGCTCTACACGCAGACAAACAGTTTTCCGAATAGCCAATATAAGCTGCCGCAGTTCGTTTTTGCAAACGTTGTAAGTCTCGAAGCCAAATTTATGTTGGATACGGTCAGATAGCGCCAAATTTCAAATAATTTTACCAAATGTTTTTGTTTTTGTAGTTATTCGTATTTAGTCGTACTATCTTGTAAAGTTTTCTGCTTGTTCTACTGATAAAGGCAATTTATCATATTTACATGTAAACTAACTTTCACGCAATAGAGCTGGTATGAAGCGCTTACCGGTAGCATACCGATAACTGAGAAGATAATATTTACGGAAAGCTGGAAGTTATATAAAAGTCAATGTGCAATTTTCATAATAGTTATTATGATCTATCGAAATAGATGGGGGGTTATTTATATTAAAACGATCAGGAAGGTAGAACGAATTTGATTTGGGTTCATCCTCGTCTGTTTGTCCGACGATTGCATATAACGGGTGATTTTTTTGAGGTTAGGATTTTCATGCATTAGTATTTGACAGATCACGTGGGATTTCAGACATGGTGTCAAAGAGAAAGATGCTCAGTATGCTTTGACATTTCATCATGAATAGACTTACTAACGAGCAACGCTTGCAAATCATTGAATTTTATTACCAAAATCAGTGTTCGGTTCGAAATGTGTTTTCCGCTTTTTTATCGACAAATTTTGTTCAGCGATGAGGCTCATTTCTGGTTGAATGGCTACGTAAATAAGCAAAATTGCCGCATTTGGGGTGAAGAGCAACCAGAAGCCGTTCAAGAACTGCCCATGCATCCCGAAAAATGCACTGTTTGGTGTGGTTTGTACGCTGGTGGAATCATTGGACCGTATTTTTTCAAAGATGCTGTTGGACGCAACGTTACGGTGAATGGCGATCGCTATCGTTCGATGCTAACAAACTTTTTGTTGCCAAAAATGGAAGAACTGAACTTGGTTGACATGTGGTTTCAACAAGATGGCGCTACATGCCACACAGCTCGCGATTCTATGGCCATTTTGAGGGAAAACTTCGGACAACAATTCATCTCAAGAAATGGACCCGTAAGTTGGCCACCAAGATCATGCGATTTAACGCCTTTAGACTATTTTTTTGTGGGGCTACGTCAAGTCTAAAGTCTACAGAAATAAGCCAGCAACTATTCCAGCTTTGGAAGACAACATTTCCGAAGAAATTCGGGCTATTCCGGCCGAAATGCTCGAAAAAGTTGCCCAAAATTGGACTTTCCGAATGGACCACCTAAGACGCAGCCGCGGTCAACATTTAAATGAAATTATCTTCAAAAAGTAAATGTCATGAACCAATCTAACGTTTCAAATAAAGAACCGATGAGATTTTGCAAATTTTATGCGTTTTTTTTTTTTAAAAAGTTATCAAGCTCTTAAAAAATCACCCTTTATATAAAATTAAGATATATTCATCGATATTGTACCTTTCATACGTAAAATCTATGTTCTTAAAGAGGCGCAATTGATCCTTACCTTCACAAACACAAATGTGCTGAAAATAAAAATTCAACTTGACTTCTGTTGATTTCATATCATGTCTGTTTGTCCATATGTAAGACGTATTAATGAAGTTATGTGTCTCTACAGTTCCTCTAGCCTTTAACAAGTTAATTGAAAAGTCCCCAGACTGACATGTATAGTAGATGACGTTACTAGAATTTAATCCACACGATTTTTGTTTAGCTCTAACCTTCGAAATGTGCATGTATAAATTTAACAGCTGCCGGATCATTAATTTGTGAATTATAATATTTTCAGTGAAACAACTATCGTTTCTGTAAAAAATGGATAAAAAAGAATTTTACGTGTTGATAAAATATTGATTTTTGAAGGAAAAAATACAATTGAAGCAAAAACGTGGTTTGATAATGAGTTTCAAAACAATGTTCCAGTAAAATCAACCGACAAGTATTGGTGAGCTTCACGTGGTGAAATTAGCATCGAAGGCGGTGAACGCAATGGGTTACCAAAATTGATTGCTATCGACAAAAATATTAAAAGAGTACACAAAAAAATTTCAGATGAACGTAAAGTGAAGTTGATCGAAATAGCAGACATGTGCAAATCATATTCTCGAATAATTGGATATGAAAAAGCTCTGTGCAAAGTGGGTGACCAGGGTGACACCACGCTCCGGAAGGCCTGTCGTCGAAAATTGCGATAAAATCGCTGAATTGGTCGAAAGAGATTCAATAAAAATACCGCAAGACTTTTTTGACAACCCAATATATACCTTTACAAATAAAGGACTGTCAACAGTGACTGTTACATAGCATTATCGGACCGTTTGAAGGACGAAATTACGAAAAATGGCCGCATTTGAAGAAAAAATAAATGATGTTTCACCAACAATTGCACCGTGTCGCAAGTTAGTGAAAAAGATTGCAAAAATCCATAAAATGGGCTAAGCAAAAATGGTATTGAAAAGTTAGGGGCTAGCTATAATCCCAATAGCATCCTTCTAGAGAATTATGTTGAATAAAAAAACTAATCTTAATAAAAAAAATAAAAGGTTTAAACCATAAGCCTGGGACTTTTCAATTGGTCTGTGAGAATCAATGCGCAATGCAATACGTGACATATTATTATTGGGCAGTTATACATATTGAATTGAAGTGCAAAACCTGTTTACCTAGCCACAGTTCGTCTAACTTAATAAACTAAGAACTTTCATATTAGGCAATAGGATACTTTATAAAAAGTGTTACAGTGAAGGGATTTAGTTCAAATATGCGCCGTTTCGTTCGATAATCTGTTTCCATCTAAACGGCAGCTTCATAATACCCCACTCGTTGAAGCTCCCTGCTTATTTGCGAAGAACTCGGACAGCAACTTTTCACAAGCCTCTTTTGAGTCCAACTTTACACCAACAAGAGCATTCGCCATGGACAGGAACAGGTGGTAATCACTTGGCGTTATACCGGGCTATATGGTGGATGCGATAAAACCTCCCATCCGAGCTCCCGTAGCTTATGACGCGTCATCAACGAGGGTTGTGGTCTGGCGTTGTCTTGGGAGCATCTGGTCGATCGCCTGCTTCAAGCGGTCCAGTTGTTCGAAGAAGATGGTAGAATTAAGCGTCTGGCCATATGGGAGCAGCTCATAGTCAAAGATTCCCTTCCAATCCCACAAAACACACAGAAAAACCTTCCTGCCGTCAATACCGGCTTGGCCACTGTTTGGGACGATTCACCGGCCTTCGTCCACGACCGTTTTCGTTTGATATTGTCGTATGTGATCCATTTTTCGTCGCCAGTCACCATACGCTTCAAAAATGTGTCGAGTTCGTTTCGTTTCAATAAAATATCACAGACGTTGATTCGGTCCAGAAGACTTTTCAAGCTATTTTGTGTATTCAAGTAAAACAATGAGCGTCTTTTAATTCAATACCATAAATATTATTAATAGAAAGAGAAGGTTTTTTTAACAAGATTAAAAAATTTCATTTTAGTTGTAAAAATGTTCACGATTTCGTATATGGGCAAAGTACATGCAAGTTAATGAAAATCATTTCCATTTTTCAAACAGTGAAACCTAGCTAATGTATTCATATTGCAAACTCATAGCACAACTCGTCTTTTGTGTTGTTGTTAAAATATTTAAACAACGGTGCTGGCATTTGTACATTGACTTGGTTTCTACATATACGAGGTTTGAACAAAAAGTATAGCCAATTTATGCTGACAAGGTCGACCATTTTGAATCTTTAGTTAATTTTTGACATCTGTTTTGCTTGGATTTGTTTTGGTTTGCTTTGGGTTTTTGCGTACTTCAAAAAATTAATCAATGAATCTAAAGAAAATAATGAATGAAAGAGAAAATAGTACTGACCAGTATTGCCTCGTGCCATTCGATTTTAGTTAATGATTTGGGTATGAGCGTCGCGTTGACATTGCACAGGAGTGGTTGGACTCAGTCAGCCACGACCCTTATCGGCTCCAGAGAATCATAACAGGTGATGAATAACGGGCTTATGTTTAGACGTGGAAACTAAATCTCAATCATCCCAATGGAAGATGTCACATGTTCGAATGTTAGTTCGAATGTGAAGGTTTGCTAACAGTTTTCTTCGATTGCAATAGCGTCGTGCAGCATGAGTTCTTGCCAAAGAGTCGTACCGTCAATCCGCCAGAATCGTCCAGATTTCTGAATGAAAAAAAATTGGCTTTCGCACCACGATATTGCTTCTGCTCACGCATCGTTGATTTTGCTTGAATATCGGGCGAAAAGAACACATTATTGGTGCCGCAGCCACAGTATTACACAGACTTGGCTCCTGTGACTTTTTTATTCTCAAAGCTGAAGAGGCCCATGAAAGGACGATGCTTTGATACAATTGAGGATATAGCAAATACATCGAAGGGGAAGCTAAACAAGGTCATAAATATTACCATTTTCAGTGCTTTGAGGATTAGAAAAAATGCTGGCAGAACTGCAATAAACCATATTTGGGAGTGATTATTTTAAAGGGGATTAAATAGTTATTTATAAATAAATAAACAATTTTTTAGTAATACCGAATTCAACACACTCATTGAACAAACTTATTAGCCACTCAAAAAAAGAAAATAAACGTATGTATATATGAATATTCAAACATTGTACCGCAAATATTGAAACCGCACGTGAAACCAACAACTATCACAGTTGAGCATACAAGTATAACCTGAAAGCAAAATTTCCAAGGGAGAAAAGCAATGAAGTTAATTTTTAAGAACGTCCGCGATCTTCAGCGAAAACTAAAATAAAATACAAAAACACGACAATTCCCTGGTCTTCATGACTTACTTTCATCTAAGGTTTCAAATGGATGTTTAATAATGTAAAGTTTGAAATATATTTCTTTAAATTATGGACGATATGGGCTAAATACTGTATTAAAAAAAATACACTATATTCGGTTTCGTGTTAAAAATTTACAAGATTTTTGCGTGCATTTTACTGAATCGACTACTGAATGTATATATTACCAGATTTCCTACAGGGTTTCAATAAGCAATTAAGCATGAATTTCCGAAGCAAACCAGCGCAGGCAAAGGTCACAGTATGTGTTTTTAGTTGTTTTAATAAACTTTTAATTCAATTTTGAGCGTAAATTAAGTTTAGTTTCTCCATACTTTTTCCTCTTGTTAGTTTTTAACGGGTTTGACTTTGTTCTTGCAAATTTTGTTTCCTTTGTGGGTGCCTGGAATTATTGCACTCGTATTAAGGCAAACGTTTCTGTGACCGCATATGTAGTTGGTAGAGGAATCATAATTCTGTGAATATTTATTTGGTGGAGAGTTATTGCGGAGCTCCAATAAACATTTGAAAACAGCTTTCTGCTGGTCCCCAAGATCACCTGGCTGCACTAGACTTTTTATCGGGTTAATTTAAGTACAAAACAAACCCCAGAAATCTGACTGAATTGAAGCAGTTGATTAAATCGATAATTGAAGCAAACCCGACTTCAACCTTTCAGGTCGCAATGAGTTCTAGTCTTCTGAAAATCGTTATTATACAAGTTTCTTTAACATGGAAAATACATAGCTACCGAATCAAACTATTATAATATATTTTGCGTTATTTAAAAGCTATTTTGAATCAACAGAAATATAGTATGTTTGCTATGATGAGTGGTGTGCTATTTGCCATTTTAATAAAATTTAAAACTTCCCTAGTTAATATTCCATTTGTGATTTATAAGCCGATACACTGTAAACACTTTACGGGAAATTCCTGCTATTGTTCAAATATTAATGTGGAAAGAAATTTTTGTTTTTCTTGATGGTATAATTCGATTGATGAGTACTAATGAATTTCACAGTAATTTTTAACATTTATGCAAATGAGTGTGAATTATTGTCATTCTATTTAACTTTCTAGACAAAAGCTTTAAAAAATTCATAACTTTTTTCCTTTTTTTGAAATTTTCCGCTCGTTTCCAACAGCAAATACGTACTGAATCCCAAGTATTTAATTAGGTATAATTATTTAATAAACAATATTTGAAGCCAGGATTTAGAATAAAATCCGCATTGTCCACAAAGAATTTGTTCCAACTGGCCAAAACGTTAATGCGGTATTCTACTTTGTAATTTTGAAGAGTTTGGTGAGCCGTATGCGACGTGTTTGGCCCGAATATCGCGAAGATGAAAGTTGGCGTTTGTTGCACAAGACGGCGCATTTCATCGATCGACATCGGCATACGGCGGCCAACGAGCCGGCATGCTTCTGGACTCGTTCGACAAGCTTTTGGGGCGGTGCAAAAAGCTGTATTGAAGCAAAAGGAGACTATTTTGAATAAAATAAATTGATTTTGCCGAAGAAAACATTTGTTCTGTTTTTTTTTAAAGTCCTGTTTACTTTGGAATGCACCCATGTATATCACTCTCAACATCTCTTCGTTTGCATGTACAAACTACGTTTTTTACTCATTACCCCCACGGCTAACCAAATTACCGCCAACAATATAACAATTTGGTGAAATTTATTCAAACTTGCCCATTAGTAAATACTGTGCAGATAATGGAGTCAACGTTCATCTGACACAAACACCTATTTGACAACAATTTTATCAGATGGCCAAGAGCTAAAGGAAATTTGATTAAATAATTTGAAGCACCAATTTACAATTTGACATGGAACAAGTGAAACTTTAATGCCGTCAGCTATATAGATAAAGCAGTTCATAGTTTTTACAGTAAATTGTGTATGGAAATATTTAACTGTTATTTAATCGGGAATTAAAGATAATAGCAATATCCAATGCATACATACTTAGAATATTACACAAGGGCAATCTGATTGGAAGTTTGACAAGGCAAATACAATTTTAAGGTGTATAATGAAAGCGAGCATTTCTTTAAATATCATGAATTCATCAAGGAAAGGTTTAAAAATTTACGCTATACAAGCTAGGGATCAGTGGGAAGGCAATAGGTGGCATTAGATGGAACTGCATCGCGTTCGATATCGAAAAAATACAAACATAACGGAAAAATAGCTGGTAGTGTGTAGACCCATGTGAAATCCGGAAAACATTTTTATACTCACGCAAGATGTTGCTTCAGGGTATTTTAGCTTTGTTCACCTAACGGATGAACGTATCAACTAAAACTAATCGAGATAGATATTAATAAATGATTAGGGTGAAGAGAAAAGTTGAAATACGGTTGACTGTCTGTCTGTCCGCCCGTCCGTGCAAGCTATAACTTGAGTAAAAATTTAGATATCGCGATGAACTTTGCACACATGTTCATTGCCCACAAAGTAAGGACGAAAATTAATGCATTTTTTTTGCTTGAGCTTATGTATTTAAAGTTGTAGTAATTATTTATTTATTTTTTATTTTTTGGAATTTATGATGTAATCATCTAACAATAATATATCGCCTTCTTTCGGACCTCATACTCTTTTGCATGGCCTACTCCTCTACGTAGTTAACCGCTTTAGAATAGTTTATTTCGCCAATTCAAGTAGTTCTGACCAAAGCACTTTTTGGTATTCTGTGCGTTTTTAATAAAAAAATATTGTTTTTATTCTTTTTTTCTTCCGTTGTACTTAGTTTTTTTTCGAATTAACATCACCACATCTCAGAATTATTAAAAGATTTAACCACAAAGCGTGTGGAGTCTATTTTGTATTGATACATTAACATAATACAATTTTACTAAACATACTAACTATTGAATTCTTAATTCCCTGCAACTTTCCTACACGTTAAAGCATATGCATTTTAGCTGCTTTGAACTTCTTCATCCTTTGCTCATTGCCTATTATTCAACGTATTCGTTCAAGTAACTATGTACATAGATGTTTTGCTGCTCCTGTTTTCCGTTTGCTTTCATACGTACCATATTTCGAACAAAACGTCATGCATTAATGCATTTCACTTACATAATTGCAGTAGTTAGAGGCGTTGATCCATGTAGCTTCTGCAGTCCCTACACTTCATTGAACTTTAAAGCTTCGATTAAAGCACTCACCAGACATATCGATAAGACAAATAACAATGCGTTACTTTACCTTGCTAACTTCTACCTTCTGTTTGGTAATTGAAGTGCAATTGTTAACATTCTTGTTGCAGATGGTTACTCTCCCCCGTCAACTCTGCAAAAATAACACATCTAGATAATTTTACACATATGTATGTAATTGTATTTGTATCATTACTCTAGAAGTAAACGAGAGTAGTCTAATTTAATTTTTCAAGTGAAACTTTATTCTGGAGGGTAATTGAGGATTGTTTGTGAGTAGTGCATTGCAGTTTTCAACAAAATCATACTTGGTTCTCGGTCTTGCTTACTATAAATTTGTACTGAAATTACCTAATTACGATATATGTACATGTGAATATATGTACTTATGTTAAAGATTTCCCTACAATTGGGATTTGTTCATAACGCACAATATTTTGGAAAGTATACGTCTAAAAATACATAAAAAATCAACCGGAAGTTCGGAAATCTTTCTACTAGGTGTACCACAAGAAGAAGAATAATAGCTATATCTCACAGATTGACCGATATTTTCAATAAAAAGTTCGTAATAAAAACTGGGGTCCTCATATTCGGTGACTAGGGGCTTGAACAGTTTCCGTTAAAAGTGAAAAAACTTGTTGTTTCAAGGTAGAGCACCTCAAAAATATTTTTCGTTAAAAGTTTTATGTATTATAATACACTGAGTAGTTCTTGATTTGTAGACTGGAAAGTAAAATATTCAGATGAAACTTAAAATTATGTTATACGTGCTTATTGTCTGATATCTCAGGATATTATTACGGACCGAAATTGGTTAAAATCGGTCAAGTAGATAAAATATGGGTTTTCACCATGTCCATCGTCCAGATTTTATCCCGGCTCCTATTAAGCTATCTCATACAATCTCTGGTATAAAACTTTATGTCTCTGACGTATTCTGTTATAGGTTTAACAAAATTTTAGTAGGTTTTGACAAAACCATTATATGAAGAGTGGGCGAGGGTATAAATCGAAATCTACGATATACATTCATTTTCACAGGGTGGGTAAGGATGTCAAAAGTATTTTTTCTGAACGAATTTGGTTATTATAGCTAAAAGAATTTAGGATACAAGTATATGTTTACTAAACTTATAAGGGGCGGAACCACGCAAAGCTTTTTAAATATTTTTCAACCATAAATACCACTTCCTAACGCAATTTGTTTTACTAAATAACATAATTGTCTCTTATTGTGGAGTTTTGTCATGATACTTTCTAAGTTTTTGTTAATGCCGTTTTGTAGGTCAACATTTCTTTGTGGTGACTACAGTTCCTTGTACATCCAGCGTCCGCAATCATAAGTATCAGCATTATAGTCAGTGCTTAGAATATTCATAAAATGTTTGTTCCAGGGTTTACAAGTCAGGAAATATCCCTTTATTTTTGCCGATGGTAAAAGTTTTGCATGCGTAAGAGTACTTTGAAACTAAAAAATAAAAAAGGAATGGGAAGAGAAGGGATGTATAATTCCGTCTTCTACCCGTTCAACGAATATTTGCCTAACCAAAACGTTTGGTGTATTTGAATGGGAACTAAGCATCTGGAATTTGAAGAAGAGCATTCAGTACTTATTCAATATATGTATCTGATCAACTCGTTCAACTTTACAGAGCTAATTTTGATAATAATTTGCACGTTACTCATTATGAAAATAAATAAAAATTATTATTAAACACTTGCTGTTTATTTAAGCTAATGCCACCACACTATGACAGAGGGTTCTAACAAGTGAAACTGGTAAATGCGAAAAGATGACATTTTTATGTTAACTTCAATTTTTTGAAGATGTTGACTAGTTAACAAAATTTCTAGCCGCCACCGAATAAATTGGAAAAAACACAAATATTGAAAAAAAATCAACATGTGCTAAAAAGTAGTTAACAAAATTTATTTATTTTCTTTTAATATTTTACAAGATTATATGTGGAAATAACGCAGTGTTTTACATAGAAATTGCTTTATGTTCAGTGTTGCATGTGCATGTAAATATAATTACTTTTTCATTATACTCTTAGAGAGCTGTTTCTACTCTTCGACCACATTACTTGGTTATATGTATAACATACGGTTTGTTTATTTTTAAAAATCATGTTGTGTTCTTACTAAGACGTTATGTCATGGTGCCTTTTAATAAACAATTTACAAAATTCCATTTAAGAAGATTATATTTAGTAATTATGAAATCAACTAAGTGCCATTTGTGGCAGCTGACAAATGTTATTAAAATATAATATTCATTTAAACTAAGCTCTTTATGGTCTTTGTTGTTTTGTTGTAAAATAGTTTTGTTGTAAAATAGTTTTCGTTGTCCTGAGGAGAAACTCGTTAAGCATCGGCGACGTAATGCTATTTTTGTTTTAATAATTTTAATACAAATTCAAGTACAGGGTGGGCCATCTAACGTCTTAAATTTGAATTATCTATATTTCGACATTGGAAACGTCAAATACCATTCGGTGACAGATATTCAGTAAAAAATCTAAAATTAACGAAATGGGTCGCTATTCAATAGAAGAAAACTGGGATATATTGGGCAGAAGATCGTTTGACCGAGGATGGTCAATTATACCGAAAAATCATCTTTTTGGACAAAGCTCATTTCCATCTCGATGGTTACGTTAACAAGCAGAATTGTCGCATTTGGGGCACAGAAACCCCGCACGTGCCATACAGCAAACGCTGCACTCAATCTTTTACGCCCTATCTTCGAAAATCGCATAATCAGCAAAAGAGGTGATGTGAATTGGCCTCCCAGAAGCTGCGATTTAACTCCGTTGGACTCTTTTCTGTGGGAAGCAGTCAAAGATAAATGTTACGGCAACCTTCCAGAAACAATTCAACATCTAAAGTACGATATTCAAGCTGCTGGAGCTGCCATAAGGCCTGAAACCATCGAGAAAGTACTCCAAAATTGGGTGGATCGGATAAGCTACTGTAAACTCAGCCGTGGTGGTCATTTGTCCAAAATTGTTTTCCACAAATAAATTTCATAAAACAACCTTTTAAATAAATGTTAGACCTTTGAAAAATATTAATCCGTTTTTT
Organism: Bactrocera dorsalis; assembly: GCF_023373825.1. NCBI lineage: Eukaryota > Metazoa > Arthropoda > Insecta > Diptera > Tephritidae > Bactrocera > Bactrocera dorsalis. Next base: position 29,830,101 of record NC_064307.1, on the reverse strand, counting down.
TATTGACTTTTTAAATTTAAAATTTTATATGGCCCACCCGTTATTTTTAAAGTTTCACATATTCGTGAGCCAGAACCTCGGTTGAGATATTGTTCCTACCAATACCGAATTTTGCGTAAACCAAATAAATTATTATGAGATTAAAAAAGTCAGAACGTAACTTATTAATTTGATAAAATAACATTTGAAGATAATAACCGAGAAACCTTATGTAGAAAAATGGTACAAAACCTGGACATAGAGAGTCATTAAAAAGAGTAGAATTACACTAGACATACCAATATACAATATTAACCGTGTTGTAAACATTTTAGATAATGAATTTTAAAATATTCCCTGATTAGTCAGCAAGCAAGATTATCGTTTTATACGCCAACAACATTAAAGTTAAATGCGCAATATTTTACATAATGAGTATTTTAATTATTCACATTGTAAATAATTTGATAAATTCTTATTTAATATTTGCTGGACACTTACACAGTAGCATTTAATCAATTAAGATTTCTGTAAAATTTCTTCTAATATACATATGGATTTTAAAGGAATCTCCATTGCTCAGGTATTTCATTCGGATTTAGCAATTAATAACTTACCTTTTATTATAATATGAAAAATAACTAAAAACAGGCAAGGAAGGCCTAAGTTCGGGTGCACTCATATTGTATACTTTTGAGACTAGCAAGAACCAAGGTTAAGGATATACCTTACTGTTGAAAATATGAATCAGAAGATCGAAGTCAAGCAATTATATATATTCGGCAAAAGGTTTGTTAGTAAAACGAAAATCATTAATGACAAGAGAATTAAGCTATAAAGTTACTGAATTACTCATAACATTTTCATTTATAAAGAATTAGGAAACTGTAACTGAGAAATTTATAAATTTAAATTTTAGTTAATACTTGTATTGAATCTAATTAATCTTTTACATCTATTAATTTTTGGTGTTTTTTCTCCATTTTTTAATATACTAAAGGCTTAGTAACCACTATAGAAGGTGGTATTGATGGAGTAGCAAAGTAACTAGTAATGATTCAGGAAAGTTGAGTTTTAGTTTTAAATATTTAAATATATGATAAAAAGTCTTGAAACCATAATTGGATAACTATAAACGAAGCAAAACTAGGAAAACTTTTAACATTGCATGACTTGAGCATTCAAAATTACCGTTTTTGCGGAAACTTTAAATTACTTTACAGTACCTACTGTGCACTAAGTCGACTTCAGTAGTTCGGCAATGCAGAAGAGTAATTAAGATACATAGCAACTGCAAAAACTTCTGCAGCAAGAAGACAACTTTGTGTTAATTTGTAAACAGAAAATAAGCAAACACATTTTCGAAAAAGCAAATGGTATAGTCACAGGTTTACCAAAGATGCAACAGTTAACTACACTTAACTATCTTTTAAAATGATATCGCAAATATAGCAACTGGCATTTAAACAATTTCTAATAGAACAAAAGTATTATTCACATTCACTTGTTTCCAATAAATAGCTCTTCACTTCCATATAACTTCTTCTCAGTAATACTTAAAGAGAATTTAATAGTGACCTTACAGTCATTGAACAAACAACATCATATTTTTTTACTATTTTGTAAATGTAAAATGTTGTACAAAAAACTGACGATTTGCGGAAAGCATTAATCATTTGTTTTATTTTTAGGAAAAGTACTGCAGAGCCATCATAAGCATCATGGAAAATACGATTTAAACGGTTCTGAGATAAAGATTGTGGGAACTTAAGAACGTGGAGTACCACCAGAAAAGTTTGAAGACGAGAACACCAAGCAATATTGTATGGTTTGATACTTTGAGTCAAAAGCAAATGATCGATATGTTAAATGTTGCACAGCAAATAATTGCAAACCATTTTAGAGGTATGGGAAAGATCCAAAAGTGTGAAAAATGAGATTGAGCGAAAAATACTTGTGGAATCTTCTTCTCTTTTTCAAAGGCTCGGAAGAAAATTAGCTCGCATTATGGATTTATTTTAAGAATTATAAGCGAAGAAAATCATGGGATAATTCGGGGCAACTATCAACGATGGTGTGGTATATCATGAGCTTCTAAGACCTGGTGAAACTATTAATACTAATTGCTACAAACAAAAAATGATTAAATTGAACCGTGCACTGATCAAAAAACGGCCAAGAAGACTCGAATAAATAATTTTGTTAAACGACAATGCACCCGAACATAAAGCAAAATTGGTTCACGATACAATTAAATTTACTTGGCTGCTAGTCGTTACAGACCCCACGTATTGGCCAGACTTGGCCCTTTCCGATTATCATATGTTTTCATCGATGGATCATACATTGGCAAAGCAGTACTTCGATTCCTACGCAACAGATGGTTTTTGCGAGACATAATTTCGAATTATGTCTAAAAGTTTCCAACTACATTTTTTAGACATTGATCCAATGTGGGTACAGTCAATATTATCCTCTATGAGCAACAAATAAAATATAAAACCATAAGCAAGGAATTTTAAAACTTAAGTCCTTAAAAGATTTCCTTATTATATAGCAAATAAATTTGTTTCGAAAAAATATATATTTAATACATTAATTTTATCACTAAAAATAGACTTAATGAAACAAAGTAAATCCACACAAGAAAAGCATTAAAAATATTTTACAAAAATGTGTACAAGTCAGTCAGTACAATCATTTTAAAGTGGTTTAATTTGTAAAAGTTATGAGTGCACTCCTCAACTATGCAGAACCTTCGCTTGAGCCCCATTCCCCCAAAACCAGATAGATTTTTGTTATGGTGACATCCCAACGTCGTGGAAAAGCAAAACGAACTCTTTCAAAAAGATACTTTCCTATTAAGAACATAAAGAAAGAGCTTTGTTAAACATATAGCAAAAATAAAGACATTTATATCATATACTTTTACATAATTTGAGCACCTTACACTCAATTAAATTATACTATTTTGAGAATGAAAAGTCGAATTCTGAACACCAAGATCAATATTTTCACATTATCTAAGCGTTTACTCAAATTAGCATATTATATGATTTTAACCAGAAGAATAGAGCAAAGTAAATCACTAAAAATTAATTAGGGCTTAAAAATCCATAAAGTTAATTTCAAATTTGAAATACTGTTAATGGTAAATTTGATTATAAAAATTATATTAAAGGAAACCTTTTGATTAAATCATTGTGTATTTGTTTGTAACTATAAAAAACACAAACCGTATTAAAACGCGCATTTTACAGCCAGTGAACTGGTTAAAGCGAATATGTTGTTAGTTCCTCTATGTCTGCTTTTGATTAAACCATAGCTCTGTAATATGACTGGGAATGTACTCATTGCAGCATAACATCTTGATTCAGCTAAAATATCTAACGTTGACAAACAACGGCAGAAGATTTCGAAAGCGCATTCACGTTGAAGCTCGTTGTATGCCTGTGACAACGAAATGTACAAGTAATTTATTATAATTCCCTATGAGATATGTCGGTAGCAAACTGAAGCATGTGAATATGACATAAAATAGCAAAGTAACAAGTAAGGAAAACACTTAAAAGCACTTCCAAACACTTATGGAATTAATGAAATTAGTTAGGCAATTTACCTACAGATCAGTTAAAAAATTATGTTATTATCTCGGATTGAAATCGCATAGCTGGAGTAAAAACTTAGTATTTGATAGAGAATTAAAAGGAATCAGCAATTTTTCGGAAATCTTCTGTCCAATGAAATCAAGAATAAGAAGTCAAAAGTCAGCGGAATGATTCCACAGCCGTTAGATCGATCAAATCAATTCAGCATTCTTTATATTGTACAAAATAAAAATTATTTCCAAGTAAAGCGGACTAATAATAAACTGTCTGAATTTATAATAATTAGTGTACACCTAGCGATGTTCACAAATACATATCCGTACCAAGTAGTGTTTCTGTACTAAGCTTCTCATTTAATTTATGAGAAAAGAGTAGCCAAGTCGATGCGAATTGTGTGGTAAGGTGTGAAATTTTATATTATTGGAAAGTGTATACAAAAACATTAGTTTAGAAATTGAAATTAAAAAAAATTCTAATCAAATTCAGTAACCGAAACAAGTTTACAGATATTCCATAAATGACCCAAATTCACTTGCTGATTTCACATAATTAGCTACAAGGCCAACAGGTAAACAGGCTCTCATTTCATTGTAATTCAACGAACAATATGATAAATTAAATTATGCACTTGTGTTGCGCGTACTCATGGACACAAACAACTGATTTCCCAGAAGTCTGTCCATTATTGAATTAGAGAGCAAATACGCACCAAATTGAACAAGATTTCATAATTGAATTTCGACAGCAACAATGTAGAAGTAAATTCGACCGCTTTTGGTTACTAAATAATACATTTTGCATGACCACATGGGCTTAAATTTGCTGCTTTGTTTGTAACACACAACAGTAAACATCGAAGACCCTATAAACCATGTAACTGTGACTCTAGTAGAGGTACTTATTTCAATAGCCTTTTTTGATAGATCGCGCGTGAGTCGTCTAAATCTGTCACATTAGTTTTGTTCGGAATTTTTTTCATTTCGTGGAAAGAAGTCGCTTCGTCCTAGGTTTATCATATAATTTGTTAGAAACGAGCAACGCTTACAAATCGTTCAACTTTATTACGAAAATTCACATTCTGTAAAGAATGTGTTTCGCGCGCTCCGCTCAACTTATGGTCAGCATAATTGGCCTTCTTAAGTACTATTCCCAACAATATCACACATCTTGAGACCCAACGTTCATGATTGGATAATATTCGACCACGTCCAGCATGCAGTGAAGAAATTATAGCAGCCGTAGCTGAGAATGTGCACGAAAACCGGACAACTATACCATATACATAGCATTCATAGAAACTGATTATTCATACTCTAACCCTTGTATTGAAAACTTTTTTGTTTGACAAGGTATCTTCAAGAAATGTAGAAGAGATCGCTACACCCTTCCACGAAATTGTTCAAATCGGACAATTATAGCACATAGCTACCATACAGACTGACCGACCAAACCCAAAATTCCTTTACATATTATATATCTTTTTATACTATAAAAAATGCATCTGAGAAGAATATTTGATAAACATTTTGATCATTACTGCTTATACTAATTGTGTGTTGCTTTTGAAACAGTTAACTGTTTGCCACGGAATATCGATTACAATAATGTATTATGCTACTGCATGAGTGCATTTAATTTTCATTTGCAACATTTTAGACCCTTTAACAAAACATAAAGCAACTGTTATAGTCGCCATATAAAGGCACAGAGCAAAAACAAGGACATTGTCTTTGAATCGGAAAAATATTTGCATAATGATTTACCAATACTGATCGAAGATAAATAAACATGACTTTACGGTTAAGCGTACAGAGTTCCCGTCCAAACTTTCCGATTTGGCAAATTCCACAAGGGTCACTTCTCACTTATTTAGCACTCTCATAATATAGATAGATGCTACCTAACATTTTCACATTTTTTGGGCACATTCCTGCCCAATCAGGGGAATATTGGTTTCCGGCATCGAAAAGGAAGTAAATTTATGTCTAAAAGATTTTCATTCAATTCTTTGATTGGCTTCCAATATTAAATTTTTTTTTTATTCTTTTTTAAAATAATACTAAAATAGTATTCGGATAAAACTGATTTGGAACGGAAAATCAAGCGAACGGAATTAAGAAGTGGAAAAGTATTTTCTATGTCTTTCCATTCATTTTCATTTAAGTAGTGCTTATGTAAGCTTACATATCGTTTGTTAAAGTTAAAGTAAGTTAGTAAACATTGAAAAGTAAGTAAGAAAAGGATGAGTACAATCGATAATACTGGAACTCGCAGTTCTAAAAAACTTTAGAGTTTGATATTCAGAGACAAATCTATCGATGGCCATGTTAAACTGAATTAAAGAGATAAGTATACTCTCCCTACCTGAGATATACCATAGGCAAAACTATTTGTCACCGGACAGATTATTGTTAGTCTAATTCAAAAACGCTCTTTATCAACAGGTGCTATTTTTGACTGAGTGTTCTCTCAACAAACAAAGACCAAACTCTATAAGTTCGTTTTCATTGCCGTCTTTCTGTATATTGCGGTGGTATGGACAATGGCAATATATGATGTGCCGGCATTAGGAGCTTTTTATGCAATCTTTTGAGGAAGATTATAGATATTCTGCGTTGTACGAGATATACGGTGACTAGTTCAGCGAATCAAGAGACAGCGGCTTTCAAAGTATTCGATGATGTGCCCGCCGATGAAGCAGAGAAACAAATGATCTTTACTCGGTTCGAAAGACCAGATATCTCTAATTGGCACCAAACAGCTAAAAGAAAAAATTACTGGCGCCCTGTAATTTGTTCTCGGTTATAAGTGGGTAGGCGGTGTCTATTCCAGTGAAGAAGATATATTGTTCATTTAAGTTTAGTGGCAGTTCACTTATTTTATATTGTACATATAGTTATATACATGTGTCTTCAAATGGGTGTTGGATTTTTTAGAGGAAATTGATTTTCTGTAAAAGGAAACTTTCGCATGTATATTATATGTCAGTTCCTCAAAAGATCCTTTTCAAAAAAATATTAGACTTTAAAGACTCAATGCTCAAATGCAGATATTGTGTTCATATCCTTTTCATAATATTTTGTTTAATTTATTTCCATCACCAATTCTACTTGTTGAAACTATTTCATAGTTCTCTAAATCTTATCAAATTTACGAGGAGCTAAATAAAACTATTAAACTCAATGTGTAAGAAAAACAAACAAAATACCAAAAGATTTTAGCTTCCACTGAATTCCGCAGAATACTTTATAGAACTGGCTAACAAATGACAATATGCAAATAACATTTCTCGTACGCAGTCATTGAAGGAAACAAATATAAGTATGTTAGCTAACATGATACAAATTGAACATGCTGGCATACCCGTGACTCAAAAGCGCGGAATACTTCCAAACGATTGAACGTTTACACAGAATTCCTCAGGAAGACGCGTTATACTTAACTCAACTAAACTTAACTGCCGCAGATTCACTTAATATAATATTTCTAAAGTTTGCAACACTCAACTGCATTATTTGGAATGACTTCCGCTATTTTAGTTCCTTGGCTTGTGATGACATTATTGTAGGCAGCCACCGTTATTGCGAAAACTTAGACTCTTACTGTCGCCACAAATATGCTGCGGTTAACAGAACAAACACCACAAACAAACATACGCATATATACATATATATTCGCCATTCCGGCCATCTTAGCTATTCAATTAGCTATGCGCATCATTGTAGTTCAATGATTTTGGATTTCATCCTTCCGCCGTCTCTCTTCCATATTGCTCAAAATCCATTGCACTTATTTGGGATGCCGTTATAACAGAAACCTTCTTGTGGCGTCCTGCAGCTTACTCTTCTAATCACGATATTTATATACTCGTACATAGAATACATACAATATTATGTCTTAATGCTAACTGCTTCTTAAGTTTGTAGAAGCTAGTAAATTTGGAAAAAAAATTTTGATAAATCTTTTTAACTACTAAATGACTCATAATTAAACTTGATTTTGGCATTCGTGACTGCAGCACTATTTCATCAATAAGACATAAATCCTCGCTTTCTATCTCCAATATTATCACTGCACTGTAAAGGAAATTATAAGAGCAACTTAAAAAGACAATTTAAGAATATAATAAAGAAAACCAATGATCTATGTATGTAGTATTGAGTATTGGGATTGGTCCTACAATATGCGTATATAATAAATCTAAGCATTAATATTACGCCAGTATATTAATACCTAAACATGTTAATTTAAACTAGAGTGAAAAAAAGCATTGTTAGTAATTTCTGTTATAACATCTTTTAAATAGAAAGGAAACTAAGAACTGTGAATGTAAAAATTTCAAAAATAGTTTTAATCTACCGTTTTGAAAAATTCTTAAATATGTGAATTTTTTATAGGTATTAAATTTGCTAGAGAAATATCTTTGACACTTATTACCTTTGCTTTTTACCTGTACTCGTATGCGAGAGTACGTATTTGTAGTACGAACAATCTCTATTTTTTTAAATTGATCACTTAGGATATAAAACGGGTTCAATTACAGCGCTACAATTTTTTTTTTTGTAATAGAACAATAGAACAAATGCCACCACGGACACGCTTGCAGAAGTCCATGAGCATTCGCTGTGTGGTTTTTGGCGCCGTTCTGTGGAAACCACATATTGTCCAATGATATAGACATTCAATTCAATCCAAAAAATTTGGTTATCATTGAGTGGTACTAATATCCATTCACAGTGACGTGCCGGTCTTGATCATCACGGAAGAAGCACGGTCCAATAACGCCGCCGGCCCATAAACCGCACCAAACCGTAAATATGTCGTAAAAAGTTTCACTGATGTTCCAAAAAGTTTTTGTTTTATTTAAAAGAACTTTTGTAGCGCTCTTATTGAAAAACCCGCTCTTAAAGTTGAGGCCACTGTCTTCGAATTTCGGAAGTAAATTTTATTGATTTCGACTCGTTGTTAGATCGTTTCTGTCTTTATCGGTCTGCTTTTGTAGCGTCTCTATTTAAAAACCCGTTATATCAACAATTGCTCAATTATTTTCAATCAAGATGGTGTCTAACATAACTTTTTTTTAAGCTGCATTATCAAAGTGAAAGGAAGTGGTGTAATAACGTGCCTTACCACATGACCTAATTTTAAAATTCATCAGAATCGCACTTAAATTAATGACCGGTAAATATATTAAAATAAAAATTTGCGTAAATAGTATATATATAAGGTGTGTCACCACTGATTTAAAAAATATCTATAAACATTAAAGCCTACACCCAAAGTATCGGCCAATCTGTAATGTATCTTAATTATATTTACAAGGTCTTCTCTATAAACAGTGTGTCCTGATATGAACTGGATGTTTTGCAATAACTTTATGTAAATATTTTTTTAATTCTCAGAGAAGATTTGAGTTTACTTTTGGCGAAGTAAAATGCGTACTCATTAACTTTACATTCATGTAAATATAGTAATGTCGGAGCAAGCATTCCTCTACATTCAACTAATACAATTATCTGAATCATTAAAGATGTAGATACTATATATTTGGTGTATTATTTAAGATGCTATTATAAATTAATATTACATTGCTGACTGCTTCCTTCGTGCGTCCTACAAAAACTCCTCTAATAAAACGCAACAACAATTTTTAATAATTATGCAAATAAACGTAAAATTTTGTGTTGTATTTCTCTTTTTCTAACCGACCAAAAAAAGAATTATTCTCTTGTTTTCGCTTAAGACAGCAGGTGCTTTTATATTCGGAAGATATGTACGTTAAATGTTTATATCGCTTGTCCTTAAAACACTAAAGAAGTGATATTAAACAAAAGCGTGTGCCATGGGCGGAATACAGAGTGTATTATTTTGTAAGTAAAATGAATGATGATTGATTTTATTTTGAGGTAAATGTTCCTGCAGGCATGTAAATTTTTGATATTCTATAAACTTTGCCCCGTCAAAATATGAAATGACGTGGTAAATATTCCAACTAAGTGCTGATAGCTTGTTAAGGTAAAAGATTTAGTCGGCACCATTCTCACTGAAAAGATTGCAATTTATGATTAAATTAGTAATCTGACTTACATGGTTCATCTTTGGTAACGACCATATTTACTATATGGCATTATACTTATTCTATATTAAGTGTTTCAGCAACAAATCAGCTTGATTGCCGGTTAGTTATGTATTAGCTTTTTGATACCTACTTTGTTTTAAAAGCCAAATTTTAATTTTAAAATGCCTACATCTTAGCTTTATGAGTTTCTTCGTAGATATATCCAGTACTGTATATGGTGTACAGGTGTGTGTGGAACAATTTTAATGAAATAAATTACAAAATTATGTGCTTTAAAATGGAATAAAATTAAATTACAAAATGATGCCCTTTTAAATGGAACATAATTTTGTAATTTAGTACATTATCTCTCACATGTGGTTATATATCGTCACCTACAATACAAAATAACGTATCATCAAAAAATTCGAAATTGAGTATCCTATTGATTACGATTTACTACTTCAAATTACATACATAATATTACATATGTATGTCCAACATTTTGAGGTTCTGCGCTCATATATGAAGTAGTTTTAACCAATATTAAAATTTTTTTCACTCTTGTTTCATTCTATTTCCTGTTTCACTCAGTCACTGCAAATTTTCGAAAATGTTGTTACGTTATTTTGCATTCACTTTGGCTGCCCTGCTTGTTGTCAGCATATTCTATGCAATAGAAATTATAGTTTCCTTTCAGGTAGGAATAAACTCTTTTTAAAAAACATGAATTTCACTATAAAAACTTATTTGTGTTTGCAAGGTGATGGTCGCAACAATTTATAGGTTCATTAAATGCGGAATATAATAATCTCAAGTAAAAGGTTTCAATTGGTTATTATTATTCATAATTTATAATTCGATTACTTTTAAATTCAAAAAAGCAATATAATATTATGTGGCAGATCCAATTTAAATATTTGTTATAAATTCGTATTTTAGTCGACTCTTCTACTACTGTGTTTTAAACAAATCTACTGCCCCTTAGGAAGTTCTGTATACATATATGTACCTAATATACATATGTATATGTTGGTGTCTATGTTCTCATATGAAGAAACTTAGAGCTGATTTTCAAAAAGCAAACTCTTTGACTCAAAGCACGACTATTCCTTTGACGTACTTATACGTTGAGTACTAGCAACCATTAATTCAAAGAAATAGTACTTTCATTAAGGTGGCCGTTATTTCGAAAGTTTTTTTACAAAAGCCTACTGAAGTTAAACATTTTGTCCTAAAATTAAAAATTCAACGTAAAAAGTTTTTTCTTTTTTATCTTTTATATGTTTCATGTATGCAAGTTTAATATGGGATATTTTGCTTTAGGCAAGTAAATCTGCAACTTTGAAAGCTGTTATCCAAAGCAAAATTGTCCGTTCTAAAAACAAGATTTGAGTAATTTTTCATAAAAATATTAATTTAATAGTTGTTCACTCGACATTTTTTACTATATAAACACTGTCATCATTGTGACCGATTATTTGACCAAAAATCACATTTAACCATTAACCACTCCCCGTATTCACCTGATATGGCACCGTGTGATTTCTTCCTTTTCGGAAAAATGCATTCGCTCATGAAAGGAAAGCGTTATGTAGACTGGCTGCCATACCGGTGCCCTTACCGGCCAATGAGCAAAAACACTCGTTCGATATGCTTTCGGACAGTGCAAAAAACTGTATTAAAGCAGAAGGAGACTATTTTGAATAAAATAAATTTTTATTTTTATATGGGGCGTGAGCGGGGTTTTCATCCGATTTCATTCATTTTCATACTATTGGTTGAAGTTTTTATAATACTCGGTCGAATTCGGTTGCTGTAGCGATAGTGGCTTAGGAGATACGTACATTAAACTTATTAAGGAAGGACCACGCTCTTTTCCAAACATTTTTTCTCACAAGTGCCCTTTGCTGCTGCAATCCGCTGTGCAAAATATGAGTTTTATATTTTAATTTAGTGCTTAGTTATGGCACTTTATACAATTCGGTTAATAGCGATTTGTGGGTGTGGCAGTGGTCCTATTACGCCCATCTACGAACTCAAACTGTTTTGTACCAAGAAACCTGCATACAAAGTTTGATCGAGATATCTTAATTTCTCTCAAGTTACAGCTTGCACGGACGGACGGACAGACAGACAGTCTATCGGATTTCAACTTTTCTTTATTTATGTATACTTGTACAAGTATATAACCCACATATCTATCTCGTTTAGTTTTTTTTTAATACCCTGTAGCAACCAGTTGCAAGAGTATAAAAATCAACTTGATAAATAACGGTTACCCTAATTTAGATATTCAACCACAGGAAGTTTATCCACATTAGCGAAGAACATTTCACCTGCGTGATGCAATTATATTTCATACAAACATCTTTGATTAGATTGAGTTCTCCTTGCTTCACTTTAAATTAAAGAAAGCAGTAATTAGCACAGCTGCAAAGAAGTGAGTCTTTATAGCCCGTGGCTTTGCTCTTTTCGTCAAAAGAATATTTCAAGCGCACTTCTTTGCAACTCATCAGCCTCCACAAACCTCATTACTTTGTTTGTTTGTGGATATAAATATAAGAAAGAAATTATGTGATAATAGACATAATTGAAGTAAAATATGAACGTAAACTTTATAATGAAGAACTAAAGCGATTATACTTTCAAACTACTTATAGGGGAAAGAGGGCACAATACTTTATTACTTTACATATCCATAAATAGTTTTACGAACTCTACACGTACTTGACACATCGCTAAGTAGTCCTTCATTTCTAGCATTATATTTGCCGTCGAAACTTAATAACAGCATATTCCCAGATTACAAATTGCCCAATAACTTTGAGCAGAGCCGTAATGACTGCTCCTCTTTACATCGTATCCTTGCTCCACGTAAGTTGAAGAGCGATGCGGGATGTTTAACTGTTTTGAGAATTTGTGAAAAGTAAATTTACTAAAATCAATTTCTAATTGCTTAATTATAACCATCGTGGGTCTACTGTTTATAGTCTTCACGTATCCAGAATAACTTTAACGATCCCTATTTAATACGCATTAATTATTAAATGTTGTGTACGAGTACTCTTTCTGGGTTACTTAATGCAATATAATAAAGACGTAAGGTATAAATTTCTCTCTATTCACAATTTGAAATTATAAAATTCCACCACATGAAGTGATTAAGAAAAACCCTAACAGTAGAAGTGCATACGAGTATTACCTGTAGAAACTTTAAATTATTATTTAAAAAACTAAATTTTATACATGTATAGTTTTGACCTCATCTCCACAAATGTCAAAATTACCGTTATGGTATTTGCTAACATTCAAACCAGTAAATCTTCCCAGATTTACTGAAGACAGAAGACTTTCTGTCCTTTAGGTCTGTTCGTAAGGTATAGGATTTGTCCGGAAAGTAATAGGACTGGTTTTCTTCCGTCGCGACGATGCCCATTGTCTTTTTTGACATTTGTCATGTACATTTTTTCTACAACTCCTGTCATTTACGAGATATATACAAAAAAATGCGGAATTCTTGGAAAAATCGGACTTAGAGCCCTGTACTATCTCGCCGATGTGAGTTACGACTTTATTGCACTGGGCACTTTTGTAGAGTGAGCAATTCTGAGAAATATGCTTCTAAAGTCAAAGCGATGCCATAAAATACCTCTGATCTGAAGAATTTTAAAGATAAAAACCCACAATTGTAGTGTATTTTCTATGGAAAATTTTTACATGCCTTGGGATTATTCTTAATGTTAATATTAAGGGCTACAATTTTCAGGAAATTTTTTTTAGGATATTTCCAAGGAAATTTCGTGACCGGACTGAAAAAAATTAATAGTTCAAAAAAGAAAAAAACACCCTACTATATAATCAAAAGCTTGTTTTACAAGGTTTAAAAATATTACTGAAAAATATTCGACTATTATATATTCGAACATAGAAGGATTATTGAAAATTTAAAATGCAAACTGTTTTGCGTCGACACTATGGTAACTATATGTAGTATTTGGCAACAATTGTGCAGTATTGTTTTTATAGTTTAAGCGATTAGAAATATTATTTGAAAAATTTTATGTCTACGAAGTCAAATTTAGTGAAAATGTTTATTCCAATAAACAGAAAACAAGAAAAAATGTTAACTTTAATTGTACTGAAGCTATAAAAGATTTCAGGAATACAAAATATTCCTTACAAGAACTTGATTCCGATCGGTCAGTTTGTATAACAACTATAGTATATGCTATATTGACAATTTCTTTTGAGATTGCGCAATTGTTTTGGACCCCTACCAAATATCTTGAATGTATCTCTTCAATATCTTCTTGCAGGGAAAAGGACGTGTCGAAATTTCACATAGATGCCTCAAATACCGAGTGACTAACCAGACCGACAGACGAAAATGTATATATAAATAAACTCTGCTCATCATACGGATCATTTATATGTGAATATATTTTATATGGTCTCCGATGTTTTTTGCTGCGTAGTACAAACTTCGTGGCAAACTTAATATACCTTATTCTGGGAATAAAAATTGGTTTGGCAATATGTTGGAGCTTTTATTATAAACCAAAAAGGTTTTGAATTCGCATAGATAAAAGGCTGCATTAAATACGAACTCTAGAGGATTTGGTAAATGTAAGAAAACTTTTAGATTTTCCTTCCAATTAAGCATAAAACGCTCCACATTTATTGTTATAGAAAACTAAGTCTGAACTATTACGCGTTTAAAAGTTGTAAGGCTAAAGTTTTTATATCGTCAACATTGCACTCGAATTGCAACCATATCAACATATACATACGAAGGTACGATAGCTTGTTAGTTTATGCGACATTCTAAAAAGTTTTAAGCGGCACTAAGCTCTTGCTATCCCCTTTGGTTATGCAAAATTCTAACACATACTACTTACCCACCAAATCTGCTGCAGTTTAGCACATTATGCCATCGCTCTTCTACAGTTACCTACCTCAATATTATGTTAAATTATGCCCACCGCTCTGAGTTTGAGTATTTTTTAAGAACAAACTGTCAAACTCTAAGCTGCTTATATGGAATGATTTAGTTTAATTGTTTGAAAGTCGAAACTAACGATTCCCATGCCGCAAGTTCTGTATTTTGCAGGAATTCAAAATTAATTGTGCACAAATAATGATACATCGGAAATAATGCAACGAAACGTGCAATTGAAGTAGAGCAATTATTGAGTCAATATAAGGAGAGGCTAACAATTTATACACCAATACTTTTCAGATTAACTTTCTAACCTTTTGCAACATGTTTATATTTTTGCCTCTGCACTCAAAAGTAAATTTTCAGATCCTATGAGATTAATATGAAATATATCGAATAGAAAACGCCAAAATTTAAAGCAAACATGCTACATGTCTTCAAGGGTCTGTAGATAATTTTGAACTCTTTGCGGGCAGACTTCATTAAAGACTCTGGAGTTCGAAATTCGTGTTATAACTTGCACAATTAATAATCGGACCATTATGGAAAGGCACCGCAAAAGTGTAAAACCTAAAAAGAGATATTAAAAAAAACGGGTACTAAAAATACCGCCATACGCCATGCACTTATTAATGACTGCCGACTTTCACATTTCACCATTGCGAGGGGCTAAATTTTTACAGCATTTGGGTCAACCGACGATCCTTCGGTCAGAAAAATACTGCAGGCAATCTTTGTTATCACTTTGTGTCTGCACACCGTTTTTATTACTGCTGCTGCTGCCGGAGTATGTAAGTGTGTTTATTTTTCTCCCTGCATTTTGTGTACGTATTTCTGCTTTTGATTTTATATACTTTATTTTTATTACTTTCAATGAACACTTTTTATACGCTTGCAACTTGGTGCTACAGAATATAATAAATTATTTTACCTAAAGGTTGTATATATCACCTTAAACTAATCGAGCTAGATATAGGGTTATGAGTATATAAAAGATCAGGATAATGAGTCGAACTCAAAACCGAGTGACGGTTTACCTGTCCGTCCGTGCAAGCTGCAACTTTATTAAAAATATAAATCTTGACGAAACTTGGTATGCGTGTTTCTTGGGAAAAAAGTAAAGGCACGTTCGAAAAAGGGCATAATCTGACCACCGCCATGCCCAAAAAACAATATTATCCTTTCAAACCTTTCTTTATCACACGGGATCGCAGTATGTAATTAATAAAAATTAAAAATACGGCAAAGCGATTTTTGAAAATTCGTTACTTGAATTTTACTTGAAAGTCACTAGTATACTAGTATTGGAGCGTTCGGCTGAATCAATTCGTGAAACTCTAACTTGTTATTCTGAAAACTCTAATATCATACAAAGCACTTAAAACAACTATTTCGAAAATTGATAAGTGGTAGCAATTTCTTACTTCAAGAATAAATTGTCCAATTTATCATTTTTTTTAATCTAGACTGACCTAACTTTTAGAAAAACTTAAAAAAGCCTTCGCCTTCTTCACAAATATATATATAAGAATGTTCCTTATCAAATTTCAATAAATAAGAAAATCTCTTGCATTACCTTAAATCCTTATTTACCTAAGAATCCACTGAATGTATCTACGCCGATTAAGCTAATTTAATCATTTTTAGATGCGGAATAGCATCAACCATAAACTGAAAAATTAGAATACCATCACTCAACTTTGTCATCAAGCACATCACAAACAATATCAGCGGCAAGATAAATAGGTCCAATAACGAAATTAGATTTGAAGTAGTGGCAGCACTAGGAGTCACTTGAAAACATTTGGGATGAATAACCACATTGGAAGAAGTTGAAACTTGAAATCCACTAACGTCAATACAACTCTACTCACAGCACAGTCAGACACACATTAAAACAAATCGTACTGGAGGCCGAATGCGACGAAAACAACAGAAAAGAAGTAAAAAAAGTTGAAAACAGTTAGAGAACCGTGCAGGGAGTAAAAGTATTAAATAGAGTAGGTAATATAGCCCAGAGGAACACACAATGATAGCTGTTCAGTCGTTTGTGTATTAATGGGCAAGTGGGCGGAGCGTCTACTAGCTTTCGAATTGTGTTTTTTTTACACTCCAGTAAGTGTACAATAATGCGAATTTTAATTAATTCAATTATTATTATTCTGATAACTAATTATTAAATAGGTGGGGAAGTCGTTACGGAATTAGATTATTGTGAAGGCAAAGAAGATTGGCAAGTGGTGAAACTTATAATGAGACTTAGTAATGGATTGTTGTTTGGATTTTCACTCAAATTTCAGCAAAAGTGGTTAATTCCCCTGTATGACCACGTACAGAAGTTAGCCCTTCTAAATCTGTCTGCCATCTCAAGTGGTAATAGGAATTATACCGCTTTGCTGTTAGCATTATTGTGAAGTACAATTCTAATTTTCCATTAAATTCCAACGAAGTGAAGAAGATATTGCATACATACTAGTGTTGGTTACAACGTAGCGTGGTCCTGTATATGATTCTACATCCAGTACACTTGCATTTAAAATTATTGTATATTGGGTCATTTACATATGCACATATTATTTTATGACATGTAATGTAATTGTTGCTGTAACTGTTGGTGGTTGAACAATAGCGGTTAAGTAATCTGCCTTACAATAAATACGAATGGCCACGTAAGTATATGCTTTCAAGCATCTCCACATAATTGCATGTAACCATATAATATTTATGATCACTTGAGTTTACAGATTGCATCAAAACATTGGAATACCATTATGTTACATCGCTGGTTGTCAACACAACAGAGTATGCTGTTTTAATTACAAATTAAATTTTCCAACAGCTTGTATAAAATTAAAGGCGAACATGAAAATGCCCACATTTTCTGGTATATCCTTAAACGCGAGTAGCTGTGAGTCCTGCTTTATTGAATTATTCTCATCACTAGCTTTTAATGTCTGCTCTCTCTAACAATATACATATACGTACATGCATAGTGTGTTTTAAGAGGTAAAATTTATCTCTTCGTAAAGTAAACAAGCAGAATTGCGGTACTTGTAGTAAGGAAAGTATATATTGAACTTAGAAAACATTCACTATTTGGTTCGGTTGAGATGAAATTAACGTTTTATACTCTTTTAAAACCAACCTTATCGTGGCGATAATTCATGATGTTTTGGTTAGTTTCAATCATCAAAATGCTAAATAACTCGAGTGTTGTGTAAGTAGCACAGAAGCTTCTAAAGAAATGAAACAGTTATTAGACACAGACATAGATCAAGATATTCTAAAAACTATACATTTGTAGATATGTAAATATACAATGGTGATAAGCCAGCACTTCTCTGCTCACTTCGCAGTTGTAAATCAAAATGCTACTCAATATTGGCGCAAAGGAGCGGTTATACCGAAAAAAGTGATGAAAATAGCATATAATTTTCAAAATTATACTATGAAGCAAAGAACTTATGTATTTCCATAATTATTCTAAAATTGGTATTCATGTAGGACTCTAAAATAACACACTATACTTATATGAAAATATTTGGGCGAGTATCTGTGGAAAAGCGGTCAATGTCGTCGTGGTTTTGTCATTATTATTAATTATCGCCATTAAGTTTTACATTTCCAAACATGATCATTTACATGTTTCAGTTGCTGCCATTATTTTTGTGGTTATTGACAACATATTATTCGTAGAAATTCAATAATAATGCAATGTACATACATATGTACATTCAATCGGTGGCTTTAATTACATAATAGTTAACGAGCTATCAACCGCAAATGAGGTTAAGCATTTTTTATGAGTTAAAGTGCTCCGGCACAGAAAATGCCTGAAAGGTGAATAATTAATGTAGTTATGGAATTAAATCGCGATTCTGAAAGTAAAATACTCAATAAGTGTAACTTAAAAGCTCAATATAAAACTGAGTAGAAACAAACCAAATGGATATTATTTGAAGTATAGTTTATCAAACAAACATTTGCACTAGATTCAAAAATATACATCAAAGCCAAATTATTCCATTATAGATTAAGAAATAACTGCAATTCATTGAAAATACTGATGTACTGGCCATAAAGAGGCCACAGTACACTCTAAACGGAGGCAAGTTTATATATATTAGATCAGGACAATATTGTATAACCTAGGTTGATCTCTACAGCTATCAGAGTTATGTATGTAATTATCCTTATTGTTAAAAAATATTTCTTATTTTCATCAATTTTCTTTGCTCTACTTTGGATTTTCATACGAGACTTTGCGATGTTAGCACCCAGAATGCTAATTGTATTAAATTGTTACATTATTTTTCAGTGCCGTAAGTTTGAACAATATTTTTATGTATGTTAGCTGCAAACTACATACAGCAATATATATTTTATCGCAGTTACTGCTCCGCCAGGGGAATTGTACTTTTAAATGTGAATGACGTTTGCTTAAGCGTGCTTAACACTTTGCCCTTTGGCACCTGCAATTGCACTAGGCTCCAGTCGGCTTCTCATCTATTAATGCAAGAGCACGTAAATGCTCTCAAGCGTTGTCTAACTGTGATGGTGCTATGTGCTTTGTGAATTTTGTATAAGCAACTTGTTGCATTTTTATTCTATATGTAACACCACGCTGCAACAAGACACACAGCAGAGAAACAATGCACTTATTAACCGGAAAAATGCTTGCACCCTACGTGACAAGAGGATTGAATAGAATCATTAGTTCTTTATTTTGCCACCATTTATTTGCACTATTGTGTCAACTAGAATATATGCGGTAGTTTTAATGGTTTAGGAGATATATCCTTACTAAACGTTTAGCCTACAGGTGTATCATATTACTGCGAACCCTTGTGCCAAATTACAGTTCCATATCTTAATTTAGTGCGCACGGTTATGACATCATACATACCGAATGATCATAATAAATTGCTTTTTGACTAATTTAACAAGATATCTTCGGGAGATTTAGCATAGACTATTATCTAATACCATTATGTATTATCTGATCACTTTATTCTAAACTATATTTAAATGAAAAAAAAAAAACAATGGCATATTCTGAAAGTAAATTTAGTCTTATTAAAAGGATGTCACTAATTTACATTAGTTGCTCATTCTAATTTCATTCATTCAAATGATATGCAAGTAATAACCACATTACGATAACAGTTTGAAATTTCATATGCAAAGCAACGTCAAATCAAAATTAAATTCCTGAAAAAGTTAAAGCAGTAACTCTGCATAGGACAAACAAATGGATGAGAGTATACAAATAAAAACAGAGAACTAGAGTTAGGAAAGCAAATGGAAAGAAGGGCGAAGGAGAAGTGGCATGAGTTGGATGAACAGCTTTCGTACTGTTTCGTCAAACCTTTATTCAAACTTTTAGTACATTCTCCTATTATATTTCTTGTTCTGTGTACACATGTTTATCTGCATATGTTACAACTTCAAAGTTGCGAACCGGAATCCAAACTAGGTATGCCAACAAACACATTGCACATATTCACCTATTTGTTGCCGCTCTTTGTTTTATAGTGGGCTACTTGTTGTTGCCACTTTGTCAGTTTCAGTTCAGCTACGGTGAACTTGAAATGCGATAAAACAATAGCACAACCTAAAACTTATAAGACAAAAATAACCCAAATATATGTACGCACATAAATCAGCAAAATCAAAACATGCTTACTGTCATAATCAAGGAGGGCTTCATTTTTCGTTGGATTGCCAAGAAAGGATTGTGCTTGGCAGATAGTAATGACATCGAAGACATATGCGGTCTTGAAATAGAATTATAAATTAAGGAAAAAGCAAGTATCAACACTATGGTAATTGGGTTAGCATTAGCAAAGAACGACTTGGAAAGATTATACTTTTTTGTATACACATTTATTTTGCGTGTTTAACTATTAGTTTAGCAGCAAATGTGCAGCTGCCTATTAATAGCTATATTCGACAAAAATTAATAAGTTTTTGGGAGTTTCAAGTTGTGCTAGATGTGAATTTTGTGGTTTGGAAGCCGACAGAGCTCTTATCTGCTCCCATTCTGCGGTTACTGAGACTGAAGTTCCTGTTCTAGAAAGCTCATCAGTCTTAGAGTTTCCTGCAATAACGCTATGGTCACCCAACCAGTCTAATCCTAAAGTAACTCGATGCTAAAATGAAAGAGGCGAGACACCTCTTTAAAAGTTTTGAACGCATAGTCAGCGAATTCAAGGCTAATATAGCTGCCCTTATATTGGAGCGGTTAGGGTGGCGCTCAAGAGCTGTACATCTAATGCTAGCGTTAGAGCATCTACCTGCGTTTGGAAGACGATGCAGTGGTCAGGAAACCTAAACTGGAGTTAAAAAAAAGCTTTCCACAATGTATTCCTCCACCAAATATACCCGCAAATTTTGATCCTCCAGCAAGTCCTGCTCTTCCATGCCTCTCGCGAAGTTATGTCAGCAGAAAACCGTCAGTCATGGCTAGGTTCGGCGACCTGGTAGTACAAGTATCTTAGAATGAAATCAAAATGTGCAAGGATTTCAAGGCTTGCGGTCATCTAATTACAAAGGTTCTCTGAGTCTGAGGGCAGTTATAGCTACCATACGCCTTGCGGTTATATCCACCGGTGCTATATGCAGTAAGGAGTTTTATGCCATAGTTGGTGTGATTCATAGTGCTCCACAGCTACAGATGAGAGCGGCTCGTTTAATACTCGCCAATTTTTCGCAAGTGTAGTGCTTCTAGCGTCTTTTCGCGTACCAAATACAAAAAGAACCAAAGAACAACCTCTGGTCGTGGTTGGAAATAATACTCAAATCAAAGCTTTAAATTTTACTTTTAAAAAGGCCAATCTAAAAATATATTTTTAATGTAATGCTGCTGCCATTTTATTAGCATTCAACAATAAATAAAAGATGAACGATTAGAAAGGTAAATAAATTTTCTTGCTCACTTTCCATCTTACCCAAAAGAGCAACCACATAGCTGTAAATATATTTTTTATTGCCTTAAATTACCGTTATTTCTGCGCTTTCATTAGAAATGCACAGCAGCAAGCTAACAATAAAAAGCAAGTAAATAATAAATATACCAACATTAAAAGCATTTGGAAGGAGTTCTTAAAGGGTTCAAAATATTCTCAACCATTTTTTACGCACATCAGTAAACAGCCTCACCTTTCCAGTATTGTGCTTTTGACTTGCTTTAGTCTTCATCATTTTCAAATTCGATTCACTTTTATTTTTGTTCGAACTTACTTTTAAAATATTTGTAAGTAGCAGAAAATTCGTCACGTTGTACTAAAGTAATTTGTAGTCATTTATATTTCGAGTCAAAAGACGTGATCGCAAATTCGTTAGATTACTTTAAACATTTGCATCGGACAAAAAAAAAAAATAAAACCAACAGGAATAAACATTATATGTTGAAGTACTAAAAGCCAAGTGGTTTTGTGTATGCTAGGAAGTAAAAGTAACCTTTTGAAATTATTTCTATGTTCATGTTAAGTGAAGGTGGTTCGCAACAATTAACAAGCCTTAACGATGTAAAGTCGGTCATAAAAGTAGTCAATTATAAAAGTTGACCTCGTTCGTTCAAACTGGATCTTACTTATCTCAAGACCTCTTTGTGATATAAGGACCTCGAATTTCAAAATAGTGTATATTTAATTTTTGAGGGTAGCAATTGAGACACGTACATACCAAATATTTTTTTTGTTAAAAAAAGGTTTTTTTTTTGGTATTTTTTTTTTTGTTTACATAACACTTAATGCTAACACAAATAAGAAATATGATATTAGACGTTCCAAGACTCTTAAAACTAATATTTTGTTGAGCCTCTTCCGCTTTCCATAATCGCCTTAACGCGCTACGGCATTAAATTTTTTAAATTCTGCAATGTTTGTCCTGCGATTACATTATAACAGACATCCTGGAGAATTATATCCAACTCAGCTGAGGTACTGGGTCTTTTCTTTGCTACCTTGGTCTTCATAATACACCAAAGGATCTCAGTGGGGCTTAAATCTGGGCTGTTACATGGCTATTCAAACGTCAAAATTCTATTTTGCGCGAGGAAGTCTTTTAACTAGAAAAAATAAAAAAGGCACAATTAATATTGTTAATCGAATAAAAGTGTAAACTACAGGCATGAAAAAAAAATTGATACCTACCATTTTGGCACGATGACATGGCGCAGAATCACTCTGAAAGGTGTGATCGTTTTCTGGCTAAATATGCTCTTCAATTGAAGACGTTAAATATTGGTTTACTATTTGCTGGTACTTATTAGCGTTTACTGTTCCACATATTAGAACCAGTCTTCCAAGTCCATGGTAAGAAAGGCATCCCCATGACATTTGGCTGCCTCCCTGATTAACCGTTCATCAGACGACTCTTAGCTATTGGGTTCACCAGATTTTCTTACAAGAAGACTACTTCTTGCCAATCGACTACAGTCTAGCTTTGATGTTTTATAGCCTAATGGAGGCGTTGTTGACGCATTTTCTTAGTCAAGCGTGGTTTTTTTGCGGGTCGTCTTTTTTCAATAAAATCTTACACCCATATGATGCATTTTCGTGATAACTGCTACTTGTCCGCATTTCATTTTCCGCCACTATAGTTTATTGAATTGCTCATCATTGTTTTGAATAATTTTATTGGTATATACGATTTTTCTGGTAAGCTTATACGGAAGATGTTACTATAAGGGGTAAAAATTCGCTGTTCTAAAGCAAAAACAAATTATGTTTTTTTTCTGCCAAAAATTTAT
This sequence comes from Bactrocera dorsalis, assembly GCF_023373825.1. NCBI lineage: Eukaryota > Metazoa > Arthropoda > Insecta > Diptera > Tephritidae > Bactrocera > Bactrocera dorsalis. The sequence goes on along the minus strand of NC_064307.1, from coordinate 29,806,759 downwards.
GCTCACTCGGATTACCGGACAATGTCTGGAACTCCAATCAATGACACATCCGCTGATTCAATGACTAAATCTTTAGGACGGATGTAGTCAATTTACAGCTGATGGCTTCACATTTGTCTTCAACACTATTTGAGTGTGAGCACAGCATACGAGTATGTATACTCAAAATCTTTTTACGTACACGTGAAATTTTATATATAACGATACAAGCGTACAATGTGTAAATATAATATATTTCAACACACGCATGCCTACCTGGCGGCTACTTCACTTTGGTTTCACTTTGTTGCACATACTTACGTACCATATCTTCTTTTACACGTGCCTCCATAGAATAAGTAGCATAAGTTGTCAACGTCAAAAGTTTCTCGTCGCCCAATTAGACTTGATTAGACTGAAGTGTTTGCCTATTTTCAGTTTCGCTATTTTCAACGTTTTTTAACTTACTGACAGTTTTTCATACAATTCCCCTGCGGCCGCTTCATTTTGCTAACACACGCTTCACGAATTGATCACTTTTTTCTCTTCGGGGATTCTTCACACTTTTCAAGTTCTAAGCACTAAGTCAGTCTCAAGGCAATAAAGCGTTGTTTTGGTGTTAATGGAAAAGTTTCACATAAACAATTTACGGAATCATAAGCCGCAAATTAACTTTGAGTGCTTTCAATTTAGTAAGTAGTACATAAGAAGGTAAATACAAACGACTTATGTTAACATTTGACTGATTTTTCTAACTTTCAAGGTGTCGGACAATTTTTTGATATTTTCATCATAATATAAAAACACTACAAAGCAATATCATAATCAAGCATTACAAAGCTGACGGTAGACGACAAGTGTTGAAAAGTGCTTAAATATTATTTTGTGCTGATAACGCAGGGCATATATTTTAATTCGAAGACTGAGACGAATCCAAGAGCGATGTCAACATAATTGTGCAAATCAAATAAAGTAAAGTAAAGAAATTTTGCAAGAATAAGAAATTTTACATATGAATTATAAAGGGGTTTCCAAATAGAGTGATATGATTTCTTTAATGGATCTATACCACTCTCCATTGATGGTAACTGAGGCATCAGCTTCATTTCGAAAAAAGTACGGACCGATGATTCCACCAGACCAAAAACACACCGTACTGTCACTTTAGGTGAATGTAATGCATACTTGTATGTCTTGAAAATTCGGCGGGTGGCAATAAAATTTCGACTACTGAACAATTTTGAAATTTTAGACGTTGCACTATTTCACTCCGCATAAGACTGCGATTATTGCGAAGGTGAGAGCCAATTACAAATTCTCAAATCGCTATATGGCTTCATCTGAAGAAAATATACAAGAATTTTGGTACCAACATAGTCGCCTCGGTGCAGTATGATGTAGACGAGGAAGCTACAGACTTTTAAGTATATTGCGCTTCGTTCAGTAACTGGATACTTATCTCTTGATGTCTTCCAAAGAACACTTACAAAGCCTGTATGTTACCGGTTGAGGAACTCAACGAACTCCTCTTCAGTCAGAATATGTTGGGATATTTTCTCGGAAAATTTAGAAATATCAGGGGAAAATTTTTAGAATTATTTGGCAAAATTGAACATCTTACCTGAAAGCCATTATTGGAGCTATTAATATCTTCACTGACCTCACAGTAAATGGCGTTATTGGCGTATAACCAACATTCACAATACAAGTAGAAGAGTAGCTCCAATTTCCTCGCAAACATAGAGCTCCGATCGCGCAACTGTAGCAGGTAAAAGTTTTTCTTATCCAGAATATACCCCGATATATCCCACCAAATCTACCATATGTCCAGCATACAATGAGTGAGGGCATCAGTCTAACTCCTTTGCGTGTCACATGAAACCAACCCACCCAACATCCATTTCCCAAAGATACGAAATCAAATGGTAACCAATCAGCATTGTAATTTAAATTTTATGAACCAAAGCAGTTAATTTTTTTAACAAGATTCGAAATTTTACTAAAAGATGATGGTAATAATGGTTAAGAAAACTGCAATAATTATGAGTTTAGATTTACGGTAATCTAGTTACATTAAAGGCCAACCATATTGGTTTTTTTTATATTGCTACATCGAAGAAGCTCCGTCAGCATTGGTAACCTTGCGGTGACGGCGACACTAAGGTTAGATTTCAATCTCTCAAAGTTAGATTTCAATAGCCACTTTCATTATAATAGACTGCGGAATAGGGATGGGTGTAGTAGCTTACCTTGTCGACATCAGAGATAAATTCCAGCGTACATAGTCCACAAATGATGGAAGAGTTTAAGCTCACTGGCAGGTTAACTCCACTTTTACTCCACTTCCACAATTAGGGTACCCGGTCATGGGAATATTCCTGGGAACGAAAAATCAGATGAGTTGGAAAATATTGCATAATGCCATGCACGCCGGAACGATTAAAATATTATTTTATAGATATTTTGAACGAAAAGCTCAGAGCAGATATGACTCAATAACAAACTGCAAGATATCAATATGACCATAATATGACAGAAAGAGAATCAATAAACTAATATTCAGGTCCAGAAATATTATATGTATATACATAGACTAACAGTTACTATAACAGGATACTGGTCTTTTTGAGAGCATGAGCTTAGCCCAGACATTCCATCTACGACTGCAGCCAAATGATATGCAATTGCTATATCTACGACATACGTATCCCCTTGTACAGGGTTTGTGCGGAAAGTAATGGACTGAGTCGATTTAAAAATATTTATTGTTTAGATTTAGAAACAAAAAAAGGCAGGGTTGGCCACATCTGGGTGGTAGGGCGGCTGCAAAAGCTTTGGGCTGCCGGCCTTGGTTAGTTAGCTGTTCACAAAAAAGGCGGTGTGGGTCGGGGCGTTGTCATGGTGCAACTTCCAATCGGCTTCGATGTCGTATCGGATCCGATGGACCCCGTTCAAGTGCTCCATCATAATGTCATGAACCAAAGAGTTTGATAAAATTAACATTTAGCCAATTAAACGAATGCTTATTCAACGATCTGAGTTCGAAACTTCGCGCACACGAGTACGTATCTCCAAAAGCTAAGCGAGACAGTTATGGGGTTATACTTATATAACTACATACATATGTATGTGTATAAATAGTTAGAGTGATAAGAGCAGTTCAAACACGGGTGACTGCGTGCCTATCCGTCCACCCATACAAGCTGTAATTTCAGTAAAAAATAAGATATCCGCTTCGAGCCTGATTTTATATAGCCTTTCATAGAGCTTTTCCGCTGCATCAAGCATGCATAGTAGACGGTATATTGATGTCAAGTAGGTATCTACTTTTCTCTTACTAATTAGCACAAGCTATTGTTTTTTCCAGGGTTCAGGAAATATTCTGCCTTCGGTGCAGACGTTGTACATATCCATTAGTAATGCTGATTGCTCTGCATCGATTTATTTCAAGATTTCTGCTGGCCCTTGAGTTTGCCGTTACCGTTTTTCAACATCTGAAGGTATTTCTCAAACTTTGATTCTTGTAAATCGTGAGGTGTGTAAAATGACAAATCACGCTTGCCAGGTTTAAGTAAAATATGGACATAACCCTCAATTTCAATAATAGTTTTAATGAATTAATTCTTTAAGGTATAGAAAACAGTCGCTAAGGAAAGCATTTACACATCAATATTCAATATAATACTTGAATTTTATTCGAACCAAAAAGAAAGTGAAAACAGCTATATTTTTCGTACGTCTGCATACTTAGAAATATGTATGTATAAACATATGAGAATATAAACATTATGTTACATTGTTTATGTCCTGTAGGACATACACAGATCATTAAGAGGTCACTTGTTGTTATTCGCTTAAGGTCGCTTAAACTGGAAAGCTTTTATTAACGCACCATTTATTTCTATTTTAGCCACAATAGGAGTCTCTTCGAAGCAGAACAATTAGAATTGTAGTAAATTCTAATTATATGAGGATTACAAGCAGAAAATTACTTTTTATTATGTGATAGCATTAAGCCTCTCGAGAGCTGCTGAGTTGACGCAGCATAAAGAAAGAATGTTGAGTTATGTACAATACAAATATATGTACGTATGTATATACAAGTATGTTTGTGAATACAACCATTAAGCGAAGTGCAATAAAATAGAACAATTTTATCTGCGTCAGTACATCGTGAATTTGAACACAAGTGAATTGTTAGAACAATTTAATATTGTGGTAAGCACGATTGATTATATAATTCTTCGGCAGCAAAAACTGCTGGAACATAACAACAACCGCTGTACAGAATATGACTTACTGTACTAACTGTACTTGAGAGTGGCCAGAAACGATTATTTTACATATGGCTTAAGCAGCTCCCGACTTCCAGTCTCAGACCAAGTATCCTCTGGGTACCCAAAGAACATCCGTTTGAAGACGAGCTAAAGTGAGAAGGCGAACCATTCCCTGCATAGGGTTGTGCGCTAGGTTTGGGACCCGCCACGTAAAAAAAACACCCGCAATGAAAAGTAACAACCAGCCTCGGATGAAAGACTCCACTTTTGATGACGAACATGGCAAAGGAAATAGGGCCAACGCAGGATAACTCTTGCCAACAGGTGCTACTACGGACTGAGTAGGCAATTGAGAAAGCAAAGTCCTCTCTCGACGAATAAAAGCTAAACTCTATAAGTCACTCATAATTCCCGTCTTGCTATATGGTGAAGAGGTTTGGACGGTGACAACAACTGATCGTCGACGTTGGGAGTTTTCGAGAGAAAAGTTCTGCGAAAGATTTTTAGTCCTTTGCGCATTGGTCACGGCGAATATCGCCTTCGATGGAACGCTGAGCGGGACGAGATATCCGGCGACATTGACCTCGTTCCGCGAATTACCAGACAGCGGCTACGCTGGCTAGGTCATGTTGTCCGGATGGATGAAAACACTCCAGTTCTGAAAGTATTCGACGCAGTACCCGCCGGAAAGCAGTGAAAGAAGAAGACCTCCACTCCGTTGGAAAGACCAGGTGGAGAAGGGCCTGGCCTTGCTTGGAATTCCCACACCACGTTGCGAAAAGAAGAAAGGACTGACGCACAGTTGTTAAATCGGCTATACTCACGTAAGCGGTGTCTACTCCAGTAAAAAAAGAAGAAGAATCAGGCTGACGAGACGAGTTGAAATCCGGGCGATTGTCTGTGTCAGCTTTAACTTGAATAAAAATGAGGAATAATGAAACTTGGTATGCTTGTTTTTTGGCACCACAAGCAAAGGCACTTCATATGTTTTCGCTTAATGGCGTTTTGTGGAAGTGGCAGCGGTCCGATTACCATCTGTTTCAATAAGATGTTTCAATTATTACTCAAAATACAGCTTGCACAGTAGGACGGATGGACAAACAGTGACTCGGATTTTAACTCGTTTATTCATCCTGATATATAACTCTATATCTAACCCGATTAGTTTCAAGTGATACAAACAGCCGTTAAGTGAACAAAATTGTTATACTCTGTATCAACATGCTGCAATAGCAGAAAAATTTGAAACAAGTAAAGAAGGGTTATGTTCGGGTGTATCAAATATTCTATATTTTCGCATGCTTAGCAAATCTTAAAACTAAACTATCATTATTATAAATTTTTACTGATATATATTGCCATCTTCGAGCATATCATCCTACTCGGGAATCATCCTATTCGGAAATCATGTATTCAATAAATGAAGCTTTTTGCTAAATGTTAATTTTGAGTATTTCCCCAAGCTGCTTGGCTGTACTCGTATCCGGATCGAAAAGCCACCAACCAGAGTGTGATATTTTTATTCATCTATCGCTTGTTTCTAACTTTTAAAACCAATCAAAGATATATGTACGAGTATATATAAACAAGCGATAGATGAATAAAACTATCACACTCATATATATACATATATAATTAATATATTAGGTTGTCAAAAAAGTCTTGCGGTATTTTCGCTAGTTGGCGCTGAAAGCGCGTAGTTCAAGTTTTGTTCGTCGCATCGGGTCATGCCATACCTTTTTAGAAAGCTCATTTCACGCGCTAACAAGTGGTTGAGTGAGTGTTTCTTTTAAGTCGTTCGTGAGTTGTAGCGTCGCAAACATGGAGCAAAATAAAGAGAAAATATGGCATATTTTACAGTACTACTACGATAAAGGCAAAAATGTATCTCAAGCCGTCAAAAAAATTTGTGCAGTTTATGGACCCGATACAGTTTCCACAGCACAACGATGGTTTCAACGTTTTCATTCTGGTGTAGAGGTGGTCGAATATGTGCCACGCTCCGGAAGACCCGTCGTCGAAAATTGCGATAAAATGCTGAATTGGTCGAAAGAGACCGACATAGTAGCAGCCGTAGCATCGGTCAAGAGCTGGGCATGAGTCATCAAAAATTCATTCCAATTTCAATAAAAAAAATTCAATAAAAGTACCGCAAGACTTTTTTGACAACCCAATATATAAATTTTCAGAAGGAAAAACGAGTTGAAAACAAAATCTATGAACGTGTACATATAAAGGGTGATTTTTTAAGAGCTTGATAACTTTTTTTAAAAAAAAACGCATAAAATTTGCAAAATCTCATCGGTTCTTTATTTGAAACGTTAGATTGGTTCATGACATTTACTTTTTGAAGATAATTTCATTTAAATGTTGACCGCGGCTGCGTCTTAGGTGGTCCATTCGGAAAGTCCAATTTTGGGCAACTTTTTCGAGCATTTCGGCCGGAATAGCCCGAATTTCTTCGGAAATGTTGTCTTCCAAAGCTGGAATAGTTGCTGGCTTATTTCTGTAGACTTTAGACTTGACGTAGCCCCACAAAAAATAGTCTAAAGGCGTTAAATCGCATGATCTTGGTGGCCAACTTACGGGTCCATTTCTTGAGATGAATTGTTGTCCGAAGTTTTCCCTCAAAATGGCCATAGAATCGCGAGCTGTGTGGCATGTAGCGCCATCTTGTTGAAACCACATGTCAACCAAGTTCAGTTCTTCCATTTTTGGCAACAAAAAGTTTGTTAGCATCGAACGATAGCGATCGCCATTCACCGTAACGTTGCGTCCAACAGCATCTTTGAAAAAATACGGTCCAATGATTCCACCAGCGTACAAACCACACCAAACAGTGCATTTTTCGGGATGCATGGGCAGTTCTTGAACGGCTTCTGGTTGCTCTTCACCCCAAATGCGGCAATTTTGCTTATTTACGTAGCCATTCAACCAGAAATGAGCCTCGATTATGTAGACCATAAATCGGACGTAAAGCGCGAAACACATTTCGAACCGAACACTGATTTTGGTAATAAAATTCAATGATTTGCAAGCGTTGCTCGTTAGTAAGTCTATTCATGATGAAATGTCAAAGCATACTGAGCATCTCTCTCTTTGACACCATGTCTGAAATCCCACGTGATCTGTCAAATACTAATGCATGAAAATCCTAACCTCAAAAAAATCACCCGTTATGTGGTTTAAAACGGTCTGAAAAGTTGATAAGCGACCTCACTCTAATAAGGTGCATACATCACACAAACCAATCAAGTCAAACTTACTATGAAGAAGTTTTCTTAGAATTTCTTCAAACACTATGAAAACATATTGAATCCGTTGGTAACAACGATGGTGCGATGGTACGATGGTACGAGAGAAGTCAATAGCAAGCAGTGTAAAAATTGGACACTGGGAGTGGCATATTTTTGGTGAAAGCCTGTGCCTCAGAAACTATTTCATCAACTTAATCTAAATTTTGTGCATAGCAATATATGATTTTGTTACCTCATATTGTGAAAATGGGCGAAGTAGGGCTGCAACAGCGCCTACCTCCCCTTTCAAATTCCGGATGATTCTTTCACTTTACAGCAAATAAAGCTAGTGAAGAAATCAAAATAAAATGTTTCACATAAATTGTATCTAGCTTTAAAATAATCGAAATCGGGCCATAACTTTGCAAGTTCTCAGACACCAAATGCGGTGCTCTCAGTGCCAATGGCTGGCTTTTCACTGGTCAATACCGGTCAATCTGAGGAGTAAATTGTTCAAACTCAGAGAGAACCTTTTTAAATCGTAATGCCAAAAATGGAAAACATCCTTTCAATAATTTCCCTAGCCCGTACCTAAGAGAAATATTTCCGAACTTTCTGTCGAATATAAACTTATTTATCTTCATTCGCGCACAGTGGGCCTCACAATCACTCTTCCTACCTTCCTATCTAACTTCTTATGTAACACTTTTTATTATATGCAGTTTTGCAAAAGTTAATGTACTTTAATCCGCCGATTAAAGCAAATATATTTTTATACTCTCAATAATTGTTTTTCTCTTATTAAGACTAAATATTAATAAGATTGAGTCAACATAGGTCGAAAATTTTAAATTGATGAAACCAAATTACTATTGTTATTTATCAATTCAACCTAGATCTTCCAAATCTTTGTCTTGCGTCTTTTCTCTTTAGTTACTGTGTGGTAATAATCGGCGACATTTTGAAGGATCCAGACACTTAATCAACAATGCAAATTAAATCAAATTTATGGTCTCAAGGCGCTACATAATCAATCAAATTAGTCCGGAATGCACATAGGTTCCGCAGTCGAATATATGGTACACTCATGACAGCCTGTGTACAAATACGCTGATAGTTTCATTGTCATTGTATCTGAAATTCAATCCAATCAAATATTCAAATGAACACTGAGATGACTGGCAGGTAAGCATTGAAATTTCCATTAAGTCAAATTATTTGGGTGAGAGTTAATATTGTTTTGCAGTTTGTGGGCTTATATGTAAGAGGCTATACTGGAAACATTTAATGTACCAATCGGCAGTTCCGAAAAATGAGCCGCTTCTTGAAGAGAAAATAAAGTATGCAAAATATCAAAACGATATCTTAAAAACTGAGGGACTAGTTCGTATATGTACAGACAGATGGACGGACAGATGGACATGGCTAAATCGACTCAGCTAAACATAATGATCATTTATATATATACTTTGTAGGGTTTCCGACAAACTTCGTGACAAACTCAATATACCCTGCTCGACGGCAGAAGTCATGTTAGAATTCATTCAAGCAGCCAAACATTCATAGCTTCAAATGACAGCAGAAGGGCTTTGCAGAGGAAAGGTAGTCTCATCCCAGCAAATGAAAGCCGTAAGTATCGTAATATCACTGGCTCAAGGGACAGCATTTCCAAAAAGGTAAATTTCGCAAGTATTGCTGAATCGAATATTCCACCCTCGACCTACTGCTAAGGAATATTACAATCAAGTAGTATTTATATTGACGGCACGAAAATGTCGAGGGGAATTGGTGTAGGAGTTTTTGAAGCATGCTCCAAACTTTCCATAGCTATGGGAAGATCTCCCAGCAAAAGTCTTTGCTATAAGTCGTTGTGTAGAGATAAAGCTCCAACTCCATACTCAGCGATAGAGTGTTATACATTGACGTAGTTGACAATATGAGTACATACATATGTGTTTCATGTAATTGGTGTAGTCATTTATTCATGAAACAACAACAAGATATCATGAAATATGATCATTAGGCTCAATCGAGTACATAATTTGATTTTATTGTTTCATTAGTATTGAGAATTAGTCTAATGGTGTTAAATCACAACTTCTTGGAGCCCATTCGTTGTACCAATTTTTTGAAATATGGTTACCATCGACTTATACCGCTCTCCATTGAAATTTCGAATGAAGTACGAACCGTTTATTCCCCCAGATGAAAAGCTACGTATACTGGCAGAATCGACAGTTTTGTTCTTTTACTGCACCACTCAGATAAAAGTGATCCTCATCGGAGAAGATGATTTTCTCGATAAAAAGACAGTATCATTTCCAAGTTGTTCCAGGGCAAAATCAGTAAACTCACGACGTTTACGATGGTCAAATGACTTCATCTCTTGACTGAGAAAAAATTTATATTGATTCAAGTCTAAGCTATTTCTCAAACTCCGCCAGGTTGTGGTTTGAGACTATCCCAATTTTTGAAAACTTCATGGAATCGACAAAATTCGGTCTTCGAGCGGTAAATGCGCACGAAATGTTGCAATTGGAGAATGAATATTTCGATAATAAAATTGAACAATTTGTAAACGTTATTCTCGCGTATATCTTTTCATGATTGAATAATGTAAATATTTGTATTTAAAATGTAAATATTTCTGAATACAACGAAAAAAAATTGAAGATCCTGACATATAAATATGTCCGAAACGACACTTAGAAATTATATCATCCCTATTGGAAAGCCCGTTACATGTTATATTACGCATTACGATAATCTTCTTATCATAATATTGCAATAAAATTGATTGAGCAATAAATGAAAATAATTTCGAAACATATACTCGTACAGTTAATCTGCACTCAGTCAAAGCTAGTATAAGTGTCTGCACTTCAACGTCATTATGAATTATTTTTACTGCGCTTAACACCCGTAACAACACATTAATTGGCAAATATGTTTTTATTCGAAAATAAAATATAATTCACACACCGTATCTTATAGGCATATGTATTTATTAGGGAGGCCCATACTAAAAATCTTCCTTTTACATCTTTAGATACTGTGTTAATATTTTGCTGAAGATTTTAATTTTATCATTAAGAGCTGATGCATAACAGTTTTTAGTTTCCCATATATAGCGTAGCAAGATTCTCTTATTTTACTTAGCTGTTTATTGCATTTAAAAGTCATTGTATACTGCAATTGAATACTTATTCTCGGAGGGATAACGGTCCTTCAAAATTTTTTACTAAGTCAACTTCTTCCAATTATTTCTCCAGCCGTGAATAATATGAAATACGGTACAAACATACGTGTATTCATCTACATACATATGAAGGAATGGGTATGCCACAACTCCCACAAAATGTGTATGAAGTGGGATTACAGGCACCCATATTTAGCTGCATAAACTCATTTCACACAAGATGTTCAACCGAAAGGAAATATACCATAAAAGAGAATGGAGTATGGGTAACTAAGGGAAAAGAAAACGGAAATTGCAAGGTGAACACGTAGTCTTAGTTGAGCGTATTAAAAGGTCCTGGTTTCAGATTACTCTTAGCAAAATTTTGTAGGATATACATATACATTACATACACATTTATACGCGTTTGTGTGGAGCCATATAGCCAATTTATAGATAGATTTATGTACGTATAGACATTAAATATATTTGCATTACCGCATAGAAAAAGAAGGATAGTATGTGGGTCAAACCTCGTCAAGTGGTCCATGAAAATTTCACAAAATCACCGATTTTGAAAATTAGCAGTTCATTAGGTGAGAAACCAGTCACATATCTCGTGATAAAAATATTTTGTCAAAATTCATTTTATTGTTAAAGTTATTGAAGGTTGAAGTTTAGAGGTTGATAAAATTTAAAAGTTATTTCTCATAAACCACTGAAGATAAATCGATGAAATTTTGTAAAATCAAAGAAAAATGTTAGTGTTATATTATAGATATTTTTCACGGTCCATTTGTAAATAAAGTAATATTTAAAAAAAAATTTTGTTACACAATTCAATTTTTCATGTGTTTCTCACGCTAAAAAAACTGAAAAATATGTATTAAATTATAATCTTCAAAAATTTTTTTTTCATATACGCCATTCCAAAGGTATTGAATTTTTGTCTCCCCTCCGCTCTTAAAACGTGTGGCACTGCTCTACATCTGTGCAGCAAGAAAGGCATAAAATGAAACAGGAAAGTAATCAGTAGCTCTATTAGATTATTTGTTATATAAATTATTGTCAATTATTATGTACATATAGACAAAAGTGTGAAAATACAGAATTAGAATGATGTATATTCTACATTTCTTTGTGTCTTTCTTTATATGAAATAAAATTCGGATCTATAAAAGTGAAGAATGGAGAACCACATACGGAGTACACAAAGGTTTTCTTTTTGATTTCTATAAAGAAGGAATCGGTTGACTGGTATGTATTTTCCTTAGTACAAAATATTCGAGTTCATAGAAATCGCCATTAACTGAAAACCAATAAAGTGCAATAAATAAACACTAAATTAAGATATAAAACAACCAGGAGCACCTAGGGGCAACATTTTTGAATAAGTGTGCGTGGTCTCGGCCTCTAACAAGTTTTAATGTCCATATCTCCTCTAAGCCACTTATGCTGGGTAAAAATCGTATAAGAATTTCTACCGACAGTGGTGAAAATAGTTGAAATCGATGGATAACCCCTCTCATTTCCGATAAAAAAAAAACTTACTAAAATCGCGATAAATCAACAACTCAATAAGTCAGAGACATTAAATTTTACCACTGAGATGGTATGAGAGAGCTTTATGGGAGCTGGTGTGAAAATTGGACGAAGGGCGTGGTACCGCCCACTTTCGGTTGAAATCCCATATCTCTGGACCCGACTCGACAAAATTTAGCACGTGGCTTTCCTTTACATTCTAATGTCGTGTTGTGAAAATGGACGAAATCTGACAACAACCACGCTTACTGGCCTAGCCCCTATAAAACTATTATCAGAAATTTCAAACATCCGATTGACTTTACTCTTTATGATTGGTTTTACACCTTAAGGTATTCCCCTGGCTTTGATTCTTGCAAGTTGCAAGACTATGAAATCTTTCATTGCACCCGAACTTAGCCCCTCCTTACTTCTTTTAAACTACTTTTTCAAAGTACGTGTTCACTGTCATTTTAAAACTACTTGACCAATTCATTTCAGACTTTGTAAAATAAAAAGTATTTTTTTTACCTTGACTTCCTAACCCCTCCCTTAGGCTAGTTATGGGCAGTTCTACCAGAACTTTTAAGGTGTTGATTTGAATTTCTTATCAAGTAAGCTCGAAAGTTCTTTGCTACAATATACAAATATGTAACCGTGCTTCAAGCTGGAATATGTTAACCATTTTTAAAGTAATTAATGATGTTATGTAAACAACAAAAATAATACAACTTTTTCGCTTTATGACATCAGACTAGTCAACTTGTGTGGAGCCAACAGCCGCTTTTATTGCCAACTAGCGATGAGAAATTGAACGCTTCTACATATAATTTGTTCCGTTTTATTTACCAGCTAGCTGTTCAGTACGAAAGCAAGGAGTGACGGAAGCACACTATTAAGCTGATAAAAAGATGAACGAGAAACGGATGTTACGGAGACATTTGTCAGTTTGTTACCCATCAATTGGGTGCACGTAGCAAGAACTTTGTAAGACTGGGAAAAGTTAAAACTAATTTTTGAATCTGTCTAATATGCGCAACTAGTAATGTTGGGCAGGAGAAGTGAACTTCATGTCCACTTAAAAGTTAAGTTGGTGAATAGATTTCATGTAATTAATAAAATACAAATAAATTATTGATATCTTCAAAAAACTTTTACTTTAAACTCGATCATTCATATTTAATTTTATATTTATTTTCTTGTAATTTTAAACTCAATAAACTTTTATTGAAGCAACATAACATATCCTCAAGAACTCTTAAAAGAAAAATGAGTGCGAACTTGGGTTTCTATACTGTCTGCTTATACGAGTATATTCGCACTTTAAACAAGTATTAATATGTAGATGTAGGTAAGTAAGCACGGCAAACATATTAGCATCTACAAAAAAAGGTTAAGCGATTATAATTCTCTTTCAGCATATTTTATATATTTTCGTCGACACAGAAAATCACTTAAGAAAATTGTATTGAAAATGAACATGGGACCACTTTTCTTTATTCTCTTGTGCACACAAACTTACGCATATTGTTAAAAAAAAAGTTTGGAATACTTGTTATTACATTTGTGCTGAACGTAATACACATAAGCAAAAGGATCGATGTATGTACAGTAATATAAGCTAGAACTCAAACAAGGTAAGCGAAATGTAGAACAGGTGCTTTTAACTTGGAAAAACCATTAAAAAATGTTTGCGTTTATACTGTGTCTACATATAAAATTGTTGCGAAGTTACGAACTTATAGTTATGTTCTCTACGGAAATGAATGAATGCTGTGTATTATTCCTCTATATAGTCTGGTTAATCAACTTTCTTATAATTGACACTAAAACTAAATGTAAATATATTTTAATAGGAATAAAAAATTCCCAATAGCTTCAACCACCACCAAAGTTATATGCTATAGTAATCCGATCTGAAAAACTTCTTTAAAGATTGCAACATTCATGAGGCATTAACTCACGCTAAAATTCGTGATGATATCTCGTTAACTGAAAAGGCTTTTCATACAAGCACTTGATTCTAGTCTTTAACCTATAGTAATTCGATCTCCACAATCTCTTTGGAGTTTGAACCATTGAGTTATACAATAATTTAAAAAACAGTTCAGTTGTATATCCATTTTATTAGCAGTAGCGTTATCATGCAATAAAGTCTACTATAATCTAAATTTAATCTATTCTTAAAGAGCTTTATTATTAATATTATTATATTGCGACATATACTTTTTCTTTGGTTTTAATACATTTTTACCAGAACGGCACTACCAACAATGAGAGTACCTTGGCGTATACGTAATTAATATGTGCATACCTAGAATAACAATAATGAAGTGTTAAACATGCTTTTTACAAGCTGAGCTAAGCATTGATAATGTATTCTTTTTATCGTTGAACAAACATTATGTTCTCTTTTCATAGCAAATTATGCACTTTTGGAATTTTATAATATTCAGGGTGAAATGTGCAAGTGTCTTCAAGTGTCCATCCTTTGCCAGCCGGGCAAGATTTGATACTACATATTTTTTTATTGATCGTTATATTATATAACTTTTGCATCAATTTACTGTGCTTAAGGAAGTAAGTCTAAAAATAAAAGGATGCAATTCATCATTGACGAATTTCTTGAATTCTAATTGAAATCTCTTAATTATATTAATTAAATATACTAACTTGGTAGACAATAGGCTCAAACTGTCTCATAGTTTTTCTGCCCATCACATAAAGTATTTATACATTTTTCCTACATAATTAGTCACAGATGGTGTGAGAAGTAAACTTTGTCTTAAAAAATATTAATTTTCCAAACAAAAAATTCGGAGATGACAAATAAATGTATTTCAGTTTATTAAAAATGCAGATGTTTTTACAAATGTAGCGTCGAAATATAAAATTAAATTTTATTCAAAGTAAATAATTTTCTGTCGTAATAAGTTTCCTTAAAAATAAGTACTTAGGATGGGAGTCTGCTTACAGAAGGGGTAAGAAAGCAAATAATTTTTGCACAGTTTGTTAAAAACGATGGTAGAGCTTCTTCGTTGATTAGAAAGTTTGAATTAGTAACTTTATCTTTAAGGAATCACTGAATATTCCGACACTTGTAAGATAATAGTTTTAGGACACCACACCAAGCTCTTTATAGAGATCATTTAAAAATTTAAATGGCATTTATTTATTTTTTGATTTTCTAATGCTCGTGAGTGCATATTTTCCATTTAACTTATACGTATTTATGATTCTATTATACTATAAATATGAATAAAAAACGCAACAGTCATTGCCTCTTCCAATATCCTTCTCAAAATCCACACAATTTAATGGCATATCTAAATTTTACATGTGACTTAAAAGCTTGGCATATGAGAAACACATTCGCACGCATGCTCATAAAAGAATATTTGATCACAATTTAAATCGGTGCTTTTAGCAGCGGCTTATATGTGCCACACGGATATAAATTTGATACTTTATCGCCTAAAATGACGTAATGTATGCGCTTATTGCCGAGTACGAAACTGCAATCACTTAACTAAGAATGTAACTGGAGTAAGTGGTGAATATACATATGTTTCTGAGGAAGGTCCTTCAAAGTGGCGAAACTTACTTTAGAACTTATAATTAAGTCCCATAATTTGAACATTGGACCGCTACGTAAACTATTACAAATATAATATTACACCTATTGTACTTTCTTATTACCTGTTACATTTGGATAAAAGTTTCATATGTTCCGTCTCTGAACGATTTGATATATGAGAAGTCCAGATGACTTGGTATAGGGTAATATTTATAAACCGTTTTGTTATTACCCTGTCTCATTCAGCACTTTTCATGTTACTTGGCTTAAGTATTATAAATCTCGATAACTGAGAGGAAAGAGGTCTAAAGAAGAGATAAATCATTAGGCTTAAAAAACAAAACGCGTTTAAATTATATGTGGTAGCAGTTATATTTCAAAAAAGAGCTTAAATATTAAAAATAAATTTGGAAGTAATCTCCATTATTTTCATTAGGACGATCTTGATATGAAATTTTGCATTGCTTTGGCAAATATGTTTACAAATGTATATGAACATATGTATACTTTTAGATCAGAAGCTTAAGAAATGACAATAAATATCACGATCACCCTAATCGAAATAATGGAAATCCCTATTATTGTTAGCATAAGCGAAGAAATCATCATTTTCCAGCTGTATGTCCTCAATTGTGCTTCGACGAATCGCCCTACTGCTACTTGCAAAGTTAAATAAATCTACCCAGTTGGAGACAGCTAATAAACGTGAAGTATACGACAATAAAAATTTTGAAATTGTCGCGACTTCTACATGCGACCATGTGATTTCATAACATAAAAGCAAAACATCTCACTATTTTATATTTGCAATCATTTTGGTCTACAAAAAGCAAAATAACCTTTAAGTTGTTGCAGGTGTTACTGCTAAAATACTTTTGAGTGGATTAAGGAGCGAAGTGCTTACTTGGCTGTGTCTGTGTGACGGTAACAAACAAATGTGAAGATTTCAGTAGATATTACCTCAATTCGAAGTCAAACAGCCTGACGGCAGTAACCCAAGTAAGAATACAAACAAGGAAATAAGGTACTGTAAAGGATGCAGCTACTCGTATAATTTCAGTCATACGGCTACTTATGTTTTACGAAAATCACGATTGTGTAACTGTATGGGCACATAAATGTATGGTAATCAGTTTCATGTTGTTGGAATCCAATTCAGTTCATTTTTCTGTGCTATCTTTGCTGCAATATGGTATGATTTCGGTGTCGAACAATACAACACAATGGAATCTGAGTTTCAACGGCGTAAAAATACACTTTTTTCAGGCTACATATGGTTGGTACGGAAGTTTCTCCTTTCATCTGCGAAAATACCTGCATAATAACGTAGAAGAGCTTTTTTATTAAAATATTTGTAGGTTTTCGTGGCAAAATGTTTTTTTTTTTTTGTGTATGCCACATCTAGTCCAACACTTTGAATGGGAATGACTCAATACATTGTTGCAATCAAACGCACCCAATATGCTTTCACAAGCAAGTATAGACTTGTACACCTTTGTTGGTTATTAACTAGTCGTACAAAAGAGTCATAACTTGATAAATGACAAATGTTCAGAAGCAAAAAACAACCGATGATAAACATACTGTAGTAATTAACTTTAATGATATTTTGTTATTCTAGATATGCAGCATCTTCCGTGTGAAATAGATTCTAATATTTTAAGTTGTTACATAGTCGCGGGGAATGGAGTCATGTGTAGATGTTCACGCTAGTGAGAAAAGTTCTCTGATCGCCATTCACTTGGATGTGACCAGAAATGATTCTTTTACATAAGGTTTAAGCAGCTCATAACTTCCGGCCGTAAACCAAGTATCCAAGGAGCATACTTCAGCTTCTTTACAGATAAGTGTCTCAACATCGAGCTGATCGTGTAAAAGATTAATGTCCACCGCCAACAAACCTTATCAGTTTGGCTTCAGGCCAAACTTCTTTTAGAAATCTCTCATAAAGAAACAAACTTTCTAGCCAAAAAAATTCCAATTTTTCCCAAATATCATTGCATATTGCAGCAACCTAATGTAATGTAAATTATTGATGATTGAATTATAAACGAATTATGCATGATTGCAGTCTAACTTCAATTCAAACTGCTGACTTAAGACTGACTCAAAACTGTTGAAGTAGTATGTCTCAAAGTAGCCGGTGACACACTTATTTCACAATTTTTAATCTGATTCGTTCATAAATTAGATAGATTGATTGATTACTTCGTACAGAAAAATGTATAGTTAATTGTGCCCATAATTGGTAGCAAGGAATCATAATTGGCAATTGGCCGAAATTCGTCTTCTCGCCCCGATTTTTATTTACAGCTCTATATCTATCTCGATTATATTAAGTCATTACAAATAATTGTTAAGTGGAAACTATAATATTCTGTGCATACATCTTTAGAGAGTATATTTATTTAAAAAACACAAAGAAAAAATGTTACATTTCTTCCTTGTCGTACGAACTTATTATAAAACTCAATTACGTTTTCATAGAATTATGAACAATGCAAACAAGCACACATTGGACGGTAGCAATATTGCCCCACCTTTTTAAGTTTTATATAACAATTACCCACAAGGTGTACTTGTTTCAGAGGCATGCAAATGCCGACAATGTACGTGGATGACAGGTATTGCTTTTATTTCCACATGTGTAAATATACAAACAGGATGCACTTATAAAAAACCTTATAAAAAAATGCAACAACAAAAACAATAAGAAACATTTTCCATCACCGTACAGTTAGCAAATTCAATTTCACATGTTGAGCAAATATTCATGAGGTGAGGACACATTGCAAAATACAACAATCATAAACAGTAGAAAGGAGAAAGGAAGAAGAATAAATACGGAGAGCACAGTTTGCATAAACCATAAGAACAAAGGCATCACTGATGGTAATGTTCCGCAAGAAAGAGCCATTTTGCAGCAGTTGTCGGCTGCCTGGGCTACGTTCTAAGTTAAAACGCCATAAAAAATATCGGTAATACAATTATATTCAATTTCCCATGCATTTACGTTATGGGAATTTTAATGCTGCGCAGGTAAATTGTAAAGACTCATACAACAAAAGCTATAGAACGAAGGCGATAGCTGAGGAGTAACGTTTCGAGTGGGCTCCTGCATTGCCACCCATGCACGGCATGTAGCCAATTTCTGCAGCTTCATTGCACAATGATGTCTGAGTAGCGAAATGGAAAACTGTTTTAAAAACAAATTCTAAGCATGAATAAGTTTTTACATTACAATGGACTGGCTGATGACACGGCAGTAGCGTAATTGCATTTACATAACATTGAAAGAATAAAGTACACTTTCTTATCACTTTAGTGTTGGTGTCAGCTATACATTTTTTATACTTAGTGCATGCAAGCCGTATTTTCCAAGCATACCACTTAATATAAATATTATTTACAACGGTATAAATTTTGTTGCTTTTTTATAGCAGGTCACATTTCTTGTAATTAAATTACCGCGAGATTTTTCTCGAGCATTTTCATTACATTAAAATCAGTATATACCTTTATAACGGGTGATTTTTTTGAGGTTAGGATTTTCATGCATTAGTATTTGACAGATCACGTGGGATTTCAGACATGGTGTCAAAGAGAAAGATGCTCAGTATGCTTTGACATTTCATCATGAATAGACTTACTAACGAGCAACGCTTCCAAATCATTGAATTTTATTACCAAAATCAGTGTTCGGTTCGAAATGTGTTTCGCGCTTTAATTTTGTTCAGCGATGAGGCTCATTTCTGGTTGAATGGCTACGTAAATAAGCAAAATTGCCGCATTTGGGGTGAAGAGCAACCAGAAGCCGTTCAAGAACTGCCCATGCATCCCGAAAAATGCACTGTTTGGTGTGGTTTGTACGCTGATGGAATCATTGGACCGTATTTTTTCAAAGATGCTGTTGGACGCAACGTTACGGTGAATGGCGATCGCTATCGTTCGATGCTAACAAACTTTTTGTTGCCAAAAATGGAAGAACTGAACTTGGTTGACATGTGGTTTCAACAAGATGGCGCTACATGCCACACAGCTCGCGATTCTATGGCCATTTTGAGGGAAAACTTCGGACAACAATTCATCTCAAGAAATGGACCCGTAAGTTGGCCACCAAGATCATGCGATTTAACGCCTTTAGACTATTTTTTGTGGGGCTACGTCAAGTCTAAAGTCTACAGAAATAAGCCAGCAACTATTCCAGCTTTGGAAGACAACATTTCCGAAGAAATTCGGGCTATTCCGGCCGAAATGCTCGAAAAAGTTGCCCAAAATTGGACTTTCCGAATGGACCACCTAAGACGCAGCCGCGGTCAACATTTAAATGAAATTATCTTCAAAAAGTAAATGTCATGAACCAATCTAACGTTTCAAATAAAGAACCGATGAGATTTTGCAAATTTTATGCGTTTTTTTTAAAAAAAAGTTATCAAGCTCTTAAAAAATCACCCTTTATATGAAAATATCGGAAGAGTAAACAATGAGCTGACTGATCGTCAAGAAAATCAGTATTATCTAAAATCGAGTGCTGAATAAAATAGATAAGATCACTTGGTTTAAGCAAACGGGTTCTGTGACAATCGGGAAAAAATATTTAAAGTGAAGTGTTATTACACAATTGTTTATTTGAACATTTTTATTCCATCCATAAAATTTTTTTGAATATTGTGTGAAAGTACTGGCTTATCTGAACTAATGTTTGATGGTTGACTAATAAGTTAGAAAAAAGCCGTAACCCAAAACAGTAGTCCTTGGGCCAAGCATGTTTTCGTTTCAACCATCGGTAGGTTCAATATCCGCCTAAAAACATATGTACATAAATGAGTAACTACATTCCATCTCCGCTAAACTCTAACTTAATTTTTATAAAGTGTATTTTTGCTTAGCTAAATTTTCGAAAGCAATTTTAAATTTAAAATTGATTTAATACGATTTGTTAATACTGTCGTTCAGCCGAAATATCCCAAAGGAGTAATTTACTCCAATTATACTAAATACGTCTAAAGTCTACAATCCACAAAAGCACAACGCAATAAATAGTAACCACAAATACATACTTATCCCATCACGCTATGGTTTTAAGACCCTATGGAAAATGTCTGAAATGATTAAATTTTTATAAATATTAAAGAATATAATGGAAATATTAATATTTATCAAAAAATGTAGTTTTTACTTTGAAGACGGCAGGAAGACGGAACAGGTGTTCGCAAGGTTGCATCATAAGATCTACCAATCTGTTTTAACTGCTATTGCGGTTTGTTCAATACTCTCTAACACCAGTAATAGCAAGCGGTAGTAGTTGTTGCTATAATAAGAGAGAGAAAGACAAGCACTAAGTGTTTATTTTCTAGATCTCTTTTAATCCTGAGCTGGAAATTTCACTTTAATCGCAATATATTGTATAGTGAGTATGCTCTATCTAGTCAGCACTAAATCATTGAAATAAATTAATCAATAACCTTAGAACTGATGTCAACAAATTATTTTATCTTTTTCTTGCTGGGTGTTATCACACATTACATCGGTCTAGCCGTTGGTGAGTAAATATGCGAGCTTTTGCGGACATGATGGGGTGGTCCTTTGACTTGCACGTCGTGGAACCCATTTAGATTATACCTGCACACACATTAGGCGAACAGACGCTTACTCCATGCTGGGCACCATAATTTTGCTGGTCTCTGATGTTCCTTACATTTACACAGACGCCGTCTTATCTGCGAGTGTGCGTGTGTCTCGCATAGCAGTGAAATTGTTAGTGACATCACGTAAATGTTTTACACACCGAAAATGGCTGCGTGTTCATCAGCTGTGGTTGAAGTTTTTGTCATGACTTTGTTGTAAGCACTGTCTGCTCGTTTAAATGTTCACTTACCGTAAGGTCTATGTATAAATGTTAGCATGTGCCCTGTTTAACGTTATATGTTGAAGCGCGTTGTACCGTTGCAGACTTGGTTGCTATGCAATAATTTTACAAATTACTTCCGACTCACGACAAAAGTTTAATATTTAAAGCGTTTCAAAGTAATACATATTTCTAAGTATTATATGATTTTTGGTTTGACCAACTTTATGCATAAAGAGGAAAATATCAGTAGCAACACGGCTTTGCATTCGGAATTACACTTATGCTCACATAATAAGCCAAGGTGTACAAATTCATAAAGGTTGAATTTTATTGAAAAATCTAAAAACAAATTTTCACAAATTTAAAATAAATTACATAAACTTTATGGTATTTATAGTTTTTTAAAGATAAATTTGAAAAAAAAAAATTATATTATTTTTCTATAGCTTATATTTGCATTAATACCCTGTGAAATCGGAAAAGTCGTATCTTGAATGGTTTTTGGATGACAGCGTTCTAAAGAGCGACAACTCAGAGGTGCAAACAAATACAGATAAGTGTTACTTTAAACGCGTTTTTCTCGAAATAACATTTTTCAAAATTGCTGGCGTCATAACTCAATGAGAAATTGAGCGATCGACTTCAAATTTAAACTGAGCATTTTTGAATACATTTACCATACAATGACTTACGAACTTTTTGATTGGTTGGAAATTGTCATTTTGGCATTAAAAAAAACTACCACTTTTTACCTAAAAAAACGATTTTTTTTTCAAAACTACGCCATTTTGTTAATTTTTATATTTTTCAAAGATCGTAGCTCATTGTATATGAAATATTTTTTCAGCTACTCATTATGTCAGCAGTTGGGGTACGTTTTTTTAGCATCTCCGAAGACAGCCCATAACTCCATTATTTTTAACATTTTTGTAAAAAAAAAAATCTTAAAATATAGCGGAATATATACCTTATTGCGTTCAAAGTAGCTCGAAATATTCAATTGCGTACTTTCTCTTTAAAAAAATCACGAAAATCGCTTAATTTTTAATGCGTCACACTTGTATAGCTCCTTAAGCCGTTATCTGACTTTTCTAAGTTGTCTACTTACCTTACATACATACATTATGTTAGTCTTTGACATTGCTTTCTTCGATTAAATTTTGATGTTGATACCAGTGACGTAAATTACTGGATCTGACTTGGAGAGTTAAAGTACCGATGCCTTAAAATACTAAGAACTTATCTATAGTTCAACATACTTCCACGTATGTATCTACTGTATGACGTTAGTCTTTGACAAATCTGTCGACGTGAACAATTTCGATTTTAACAAATTCGTTCGATTGACTGCAGGTAACGGGTGATTTTTTTGAGGTTAGGATTTTCATGCATTAGTATTTGACAGATCACGTGGGATTTCAGACATGGTGTCAAAGAGAAAGATGCTCAGTATGCTTTGACATTTCATCATGAATAGACTTACTAACGAGCAACGCTTGCAAATCATTGAATTTTATTACCAAAATCAGTGTTCGGTTCGAAATGTGTTTCGCGCTTTAATTTTGTTCAGCGATGAGGCTCATTTCTGGTTGAATGGCTACGTAAATAAGCAAAATTGCCGCATTTGGGGTGAAGAGCAACCAGAAGCCGTTCAAGAATTGCCCATGCATCCCGAAAAATGCACTGTTTGGTGTGGTTTGTACGCTGGTGGAATCATTGGACCGTATTTTTTCAAAGATGCTGTTGGACGCAACGTTACGGTGAATGGCGATCGCTATCGTTCGATGCTAACAAACTTTTTGTTGCCAAAAATGGAAGAACTGAACTTGGTTGACATGTGGTTTCAACAAGATGGCGCTACATGCCACACAGCTCGCGATTCTATGGCCATTTTGAGGGAAAACTTCGGACAACAATTCATCTCAAGAAATGGACCCGTAAGTTGGCCACCAAGATCATGCGATTTAACGCCTTTAGACTATTTTTTGTGGGGCTACGTCAAGTCTAAAGTCTACAGAAATAAGCCAGCAACTATTCCAGCTTTGGAAGACAACATTTCCGAAGAAATTCGGGCTATTCCGGCCGAAATGCTCGAAAAAGTTGCCCAAAATTGGACTTTCCGAATGGACCACCTAAGACGCAGCCGCGGTCAACATTTAAATGAAATTATCTTCAAAAAGTAAATGTCATGAACCAATCTAACGTTTCAAATAAAGAACCGATGAGATTTTGCAAATTTTATGCGTTTTTTTTTTTAAAAAAGTTATCAAGCTCTTAAAAAATCACCCTTTATAAAATCCTTCAATTTCAACCTTAATGTTGCAAATACTTAATATTTTAGAAGAAAGTGCTGCGAGGTATCTATCATTTTATCTTGCAGACTACTTTGAGAATAGGTGTTTGGTAAAATTTCTAGATTCATATGGGCCTATATGGCAACGTCCTACAGCTTAAGCTAAAATCAAGAGGTTCAATAAACACCTTGTGCTTTACTCTGGGTTACAAATATTTAAGATGGTTGTTGACCATCTCTTAGCGGCTTAGTGCTAGATATCAAGAGGATAAAGGCACTTTGACCTTATAAAGGGTGATTTTTTAAGAGCTTGATAACTTTTTTAAAAAAAAAAACGCATAAAATTTGCAAAATCTCATCGGTTCTTTATTTGAAACGTTAGATTGGTTCATGACATTTACTTTTTGAAGATAATTTCATTTAAATGTTGACCGCGGCTGCGTCTTAGGTGGTCCATTCGGAAAGTCCAATTTTGGGCAACTTTTTCGAGCATTTCGGCCGGAATAGCCCGAATTTCTTCGGAAATGTTGTCTTCCAAAGCTGGAATAGTTGCTGGCTTATTTCTGTAGACTTTAGACTTGACGTAGCCCCACAAAAAATAGTCTAAAGGCGTTAAATCGCATGATCTTGGTGGCCAACTTACGGGTCCATTTCTTGAGATGAATTGTTGTCCGAAGTTTTCCCTCAAAATGGCCATAGAATCGCGAGCTGTGTGGCATGTAGCGCCATCTTGTTGAAACCACATGTCAACCAAGTTCAGTTCTTCCATTTTTGGCAACAAAAAGTTTGTTAGCATCGAACGATAGCGATCGCCATTCACCGTAACGTTGCGTCCAACAGCATCTTTGAAAAAATACGGTCCAATGATTCCACCAGCGTACAAACCACACCAAACAGTGCATTTTCGGGATGCATGGGCAGTTCTTGAACGGCTTCTGGTTGCTCTTCACCCCAAATGCGGCAATTTTGCTTATTTACGTAGCCATTCAACCAGAAATGAGCCTCATCGCTGAACAAAATTTGTCCGAAAAAAAAAAAAAACCGAACACTGATTTTGGTAATAAAATTCAATGATTTGCAAACGTTGCTCGTTAGTAAGTCTATTCATGATGAAATGTCAAAGCATACTGAACATCTTTCTCTTTGACACCATGTCTGAAATCCCACGTGATCTGTCAAATACTAATGCATGAAAATCCTAACCTCAAAAAAATCACCCGTTATTTTGAATGCAGTACAAGTATAATCCCGGAAGAGAAAATGAAAGTAGAGAATCAATCTCTTTCACTGAGTTCAATACTTGATCGTTATTACTAAATAACCTGATAATGATTGTGTACTATTACAATATAATATCCTTTTTGTGCAGTTAATAGAGTTTTCCGCTTAATGCAATAAACATTAACTAATTTTGGGACCGGCCGTTGTGCATGGTTAATGGAGATTCACGCTTGATAGAGTGTCTACTTAATAAACCTTTCACCTTAAATTTTATTTCTGAGTTTTTTTACTATCCTTTATTCTAAGTTCGAACTGGACACAGCGCACAGTGGCATTTCGGCGGAAAAAATAGGATTTTTCCACTTTCCAATTTCAAAACTTTAATGTTTTTGGTTTGTAAAGAAATATTTGGATAAGAAAAATTCAACAAAGTTTTTTACAAAAAGTGAAATTTTATAGTTAAAAAAACTAACAGAAGTCGACGGAAAGTTATTCAATAAAATGAGATTAAAATTATTGTCCAAATAATGAATTTTTTTTTTGTGTGTAAGTTTATAGCTATGACTTTTCTTTTATTTTTTAGTGAAAATATAGCACCTACTTGTTTATAAAAAAAAAGATTTATTGAAATTGGCAAAGGAAGCTAATTTTTATAATTTTTCAAAAATTATACTAAAAAATATCAACTTTTCATTTTTTGATGGAAAAAAACTTTATGTGCTTTGCCTTGCTTAGCCCTCTTACTATAAAAAAATGAAAGTTCCAAGTCTGTACTTTCAATTAAAAAAAAAAAAACAACCGCCAATTACCGTCCCTTTTAGTAACATCGATTTTAATTTCAAAAGTCGCTTCCAATATTTCATACAAACGGTCAAAAAGCCAAAAAAATGTAGTATACTTTCAGGCGCTCATGTAAAGGGCAAGGAAATTAATGTATTACACAGGCTCCTTTTACAATGCTGGATGGTAAAACCGCTCAGATAGTGACACATACTACTGCAGCAGCAGTATGCTACATTTGTATAGCGAAACCTACAGAAATGAACAACTTAGAATTAGTTTCCATGAAAACAATTAAACCTGAGGCATGTGAATTGGGAATTTCACCCTTACATGCTAGAATCAAGTTTCCGGAATGCATTCTCCTTCTTATAATTTACCATTTCAGAAATGGGCTGCAACCTTCCAAAACAAAGAAATTAAAATACAAAACAAATTAAAAATACAAGCGGCCTTTAAAGATAAAATGCGGTTGCGAGTTGATTTTGTTCAACAAGGTACAGGAACTTCTAACGACGGGAACACGTCAAGGCTTTTTTTTTTAAACCCACAAATGGTTGCGGATATTACTGGCGTCAATGAAGACCTTATCGATCGATTCAGGATAATTCTTCAAATAATTACATGTGGCGAAAAAATTGATAGTAACAAATTTAAATTATATACGTCGGACACTGCGAAACTGTTCGTACAAAATAATAGTTGGTTTTATATGCCTGTTACTGTGCACAAAGTACTAATGCATGGTAAGGATATAATGGATGCTGCCGTATTACCAATAGGAATGCTTTCAGAGGAAGCCAGAAACAAAGACTACAGGAAGTATCGATTGATGTTTTCGAGAAAGTGTGATCGAATTTCCACAAATACTGATGTCTTCAACAGACTTCTTATAACTTCGGATCCTTACAGCTTAAGGCGTCATTCGAACAAAATATCCTTAGAACTAGATCCCATTGTTAAAGATATGGTGCTTGCATAATATTACAAATAAAAACTAACAAAATTTTTCGCCTGTTACATATTCAATTAAAACATTGCATATTATATTGGATTTTTATCAAGGTAAAGGTATAAATAACGTCACTTTGCGTTTAAGTTTAATTTTTTTTTTCATCAGGAGAACTCAACTAAGAAGTGTCCCGAATTTCAAGTCCCTAGGTCCAAAAATAAAAATTTTGGCAATTGCAGTTATATGGGAGGTGGGTGTGGCAGTGGGCGGTTTTCCAAGATTTTTTCAAAATTTCTTAATTTAGTCCAGAGAAGTGTTTCTGCAAAGTTTCATTGTTGTACGACCACTCCTTCTATTTTTTTCCAAGAAATGTATGGAGCGGTGCCACTGTGCAGCGTACTAAAATTTGCTAAAATCGGCTCAGTAGTTTAGGAGTCCATCACGGACAAACAACGTTTAATTTTTATATAAAAAAATATAAGTGTTGGAATAGAGTACAAAGTTTTATTCCGTAATATAAATTGCTTTTCGACTTGTACATTGGAAAGGAAAGAATCAGAAGGAATTTAAAAATGTGTTATATAGGAAGTAAGCGTCATTTGGCATTTTAAATTCCATTTAATGGTTTCACTTTCCTGTGTAGAAACCAAAAAAAAATTGATATAACGGAATAAAACTTTGCAAATAATCAAAAATTTTATAAATAGAACGAAAATCATGAAAATCATCTCAGAACTTTCCAACGCTTCAAATGTTAAATGTGAAGACCATCATACGCATTGAGACCTTAAATTTGGTCTATATTAGATATTTAGCCTAATAAAAAGGTTTTACTATGACAGCTGAGGTTGATGAATGATTTTGGACGTTAACTACTAATTAAGCGCTATTGGAAATAGGACAATACTAGTTAAGTGTTGTTAAGAGAATAAGGTGCCTTATATTTAATTGATTACAATCAAATAATAATTATTAGCAGAAGTTTTAATTGAAGACATCTTGTTGGTGTCTAATATACTATATCTATGAACTATGCTATGGGCTATAATCATCCAATAATGCGATTTGTACCCATCTACGTTTTTACCACAAATTAATCATAAAGTGGTACTATTGAAGGAAACTTATGTACATAATACTTTACTCCATACTCAAAAAATAAAAATAGTAACTTATTTATAAAAGATCCATATCATATAAACAACCTTACTTTTTTATGAGTGCTGCCGTTTTTTTATGTGTTACACATGTCAAAGGTATAGAAAGAATTAACAACTTTTGGCAAGATGACAGGCGGAGTAATTGAAAAATAACTATCTCTTAATGCAGTGACTCATTGGAAAATATCAAAACCATAAGCCAACTAAAGCAATAACTCAAAGAGTCAGCACTGAATTAACACTAACGAAAAACACATAGTACGAGTAAACTATAACTGAAACTGTCACCACATATAACCATTCCAAAGCTCGCTTAATGGTAAAAGTGAAAGGAGCGGTATGCCACGCGTCGCAAAGAAATAATGTGCTACATATCCGAAAATATAAAATGAAGGGATAAGTTGTGAAGTAAATAAAAGTATATTCAACCTCAATGGCGAGCACTTTGCTGTGTGCCATCCAATTGGCACTGACACATATTTAACACTTAGGGAGAAAACTATTTATGGTAGATTATTCTATATAAAGAATTGCTATTTTTAAACAACCATAAGAGTATTTTATATGCATCGCAGTATTGAAATAACTAAGTTCTCGATTTGAATAATTTGGTTTTTGTTCGAGAAGAGAATAAAACAAAACGAACCCATAACCAATATTAAGTTAAAAGAAAAACACTGAGGCTTTAACACCCTTCACAATCACAAAATATTTTTTTACAATAACTTTGACCAGTAAGGTTGTATACCAGGTAAATGCAATAGCAATCAAATCTAAAAAAAATTTTAGTAGATTGCCCCATTACCTAAAACAAGCAATGGAAAATTTCGTGAACACAGCTCTACAACTGAAAAAGTTCTCCATATAAACACTTGATACCTTGGCCGCTCTGACAAAGAAGTAGCTTTTTGGTAAGAAAAAACCGCTGAAAATGTCACATCGATATCTCAAACGGTTTATAGGATAACTGCCGTTTCCTTTTGACTATACCTACCCTGTTCTGGGTATAGTTACTGAATAATGGGAATAGAAATGTTGTAAAACTCTCAGTTTTGTCTGAAATTTCAGGTTGCTTTGTAAGTAAATTAGTACGTAATACCATAGTTTATGTTAGTAATGAAAAACTTTAAGACGTTTTTTCCACTGGTTAATACTTCAACGTATAATAACGGGTGATTTTTTTGAGGTTAGGATTTTCATGCATTAGTATTTGACAGATCACGTGGGATTTCAGACATGGTGTCAAAGAGAAAGATGCTCAGTATGCTTTGACATTTCATCATGAATAGACTTACTAACGAGCAACGCTTGCAAATCATTGAATTTTATTACCAAAATCAGTGTTCGGTTCGAAATGTTTTTTATCGACAAATTTTGTTCAGCGATGAGGCTCATTTCTGGTTGAATGGCTACGTAAATAAGCAAAATTGCCGCATTTGGGGTGAAGAGCAACCAGAAGCCGTTCAAGAACTGCCCATGCATCCCGAAAAATGCACTGTTTGGTGTGGTTTGTACGCTGGTGGAATCATTGGACCGTATTTTTTCAAAGATGCTGTTGGACGCAACGTTACGGTGAATGGCGATCGCTATCGTTCGATGCTAACAAACTTTTTGTTGCCAAAAATGGAAGAACTGAAATTGGTTGACATGTGGTTTCAACAAGATGGCGCTACATGCCACACAGCTCGCGATTCTATGGCCATTTTGAGGGAAAACTTCGGACAACAATTCATCTCAAGAAATGGACCCGTAAGTTGGCCACCAAGATCATGCGATTTAACGCCTTTAGACTATTTTTTGTGGGGCTACGTCAAGTCTAAAGTCTACAGAAATCAGCCAGCAACTATTCCAGCTTTGGAAGACAACATTTCCGAAGAAATTCGGGCTATTCCGGCCGAAATGCTCGAAAAAGTTGCCCAAAATTGGACTTTCCGAATGGACCACCTAAGACGCAGCCGCGGTCAACATTTAAATGAAATTATCTTCAAAAAGTAAATGTCATGAACCAATCTAACGTTTCAAATAAAGAACCGATGAGATTTTGCAAATTTTATGCGTTTTTTTTAAAAAAAAAGTTATCAAGCTCTTAAAAAATCACCCTTTATGTGCATACCAGATTCCATATGTACGAGTGCAGATAAAGCACGATTATAATGTTTAATATGACGCTTAGATTTGTTGCCATTACAACAATTGCAATATTTAAGTTTAAGTTTTGCCTCTTCGCCAACTGCATATTCCGTAAGAGCTTTAATGTCTGGTTTTGTGCAGTTTTCAGTCACACTGTTGACGTACATATGTCTGTTTATGACTGCGATTGCTGCTGGTAAGTGTACCACATTGCTGTGAAAACTTTGAAAAATTGTTAATGTCACCACAGACAGGCTGTGGCTACACGAGAACAGTGTAATGAGAGAAAAAGAAATAAGGAGACAAATTTTTGCACAGACTTATAAATTTGCCAAAGCCAAAGTGAAGAATTAAGTATGCTTATTAGCTGCTATGTTGCCTGGAAAGTGTCTAACCACGGCCGAGAATGTGGGTTTCTTAGTCAAACAATTAGATGTATGCCTTGCAGCAGTTTGAGGTTCTTAACCCTATTTATTAACTAACTATTTCACATTTTAATAGTATATTTGGTTTTATTCGCAATCTGCCTACTTTCCTCCACAATATTTGCATCCAAACGGGTGGGAGGCCAAATGAGTAATTATTAAAACAGAAGGTATCGATTGTTGAATTGGCGATGGCCTATCCGCTCAAGTAAAGAAACTTTACAATTTCTTGTGTAGAATTGTAATTGGCACTGAAATACATAAGTTGTCGAAAAAGTGTTTTCGCATTTCTAATCAAACTTCAACTTACTTTTTTTATATTTATAATAAACTTTAATGACCCAATTATGTACCATTTTAGTGGACTAATTTTTACTATTTTTTCGCTAGAGCTTCGTATTATTCCATCAATGTACAATTTTTCTGGTTTCTCAGCGAAAAACTGCGACAAGTCATTTTTACAGGCAATTGAAAGCTTTAATATGAATAAAGGAAAGTCCATGCAATAAAATAGGACGGCAAATATGTAAAAATTAAAATAAAACATATAAGGAAGTACTAAGTTTACTAAGAACTTTTTATACTCTTACAAGAATCAAGGTCAGGGAAATACTTTAAGGTGCAAAACCAATCATATAGAGTAAAGTCAGCCGGATGTTCGGAAATCCTGATATTAAATAGTTATACCGGGGCTAGGCTAAGTTTTCTCTCAAATTTATCTATTTTAGACATCAAGCTGCACTGTTATTTTCATTGGGATAACTCACAGATTGGCCGATATATGGGGTACAAAGTCCCCCCGAAGTTCGAAATTTTTTATATTAAGTACGAGTATATGGGGGCTATGGAAAGTATTTGTTCGATTCAACCCATTTTTGACATATAGGCATACATTATAAGTGAAGGATTATTCTTTAATTAATTATATATTGGTTGTCAAAAAAGTCTTACGGTATTTTTATTGAATCAATTTCGTGTGGCAACCATACATCGAGCTTCTTAGTAACTCCAAGCTTCCTTCAAATGGTTTATAAGGTTTGACGACTACTATACCGGTCTCTTTCGACCAATTCAGCGATTTTATCGCAATTTTCGGACGATGGGCCTTCCGGAGCGTGGCGCATCTTCGACCACCTCTACACCATAACGAAAACGTTGACACCATCGTTGTGCCGTGGAAATGGAAAACTGTATCGGGTCCATAAACTGTACAAATTTTATTTGCCGGCTTGAGATTTTTGCCTTTATCGTAGTAGTACTGTAAAATATGCCGTAGTTTCTCTTTATTTTGTTCCATGAAAACGACAATCAACAAACACGTGTTAGCGCATGAAATGAGCTTTCGCAAAAAGATATAGCATGACCCGATGCGACGAATAAAACTAGAACTACGCGCTTTTCAGCGCCAACTAGCGAAAATAACGCAAGACTTTTTTGACAACCCAATATATCATTCATTGGCCGGCATTTTTGATGAAAAATCAACTATAGGCACCGAGGTCTAAATATTCGGTATGTAGGAGCTTGAACAGTTTTTATTGGACTTGGAAAATTATTTAAAATTGTGATAAATACGGGATATGGGTTTTCGTCCATTTTCACATGTAAGCTTAACAACACCTCACAAACTCGATATCTTCTTCCGCTGATGTTCACATTAAGGTGTCGTTGAGTGTTTTCATAGCTCGGCTAAGTTTCTTAGCTTGACTGAGAAGACTGTTTGATACAGTTCATCATGGTATTTATCGTCGGGCCGAATTAGCGCAGTGAGAATCATTCAATGTTATTTCTATTACATGAATAGATATCTAGATATACCAAGTCACATGCCCATAATGCCTAAACATTTCCATAGCAGAAAGAAAATTCTGTATAAATAAGTATATATTCAAGCATATCTATATAAGCCGTCATTATATTTGGAAACATTGATTTTCATAGAAAATATTTCCAAATATATCACATATCATACCCTTATAATGCTTTCTGTGGGCATTTATTACCATTTCGCAAATATGCAATATAAAATAAATAATTTACGATAATTCTAAAATGTGTAATTCCTTCAAAAGAGTTGCCTGCCCGCATAAAAATTCGTTTGGTAACATGCCACATATTGAACATGTAAATAAATTAGCTGCAACCAGATACAAATACAAACGTGGATTTTACCAATGATGTTGAAAAGAATATATCAACTAATTATTTAGTAATACTGACATTACAAATTGTGCAAAAAATTTTGAAAGTAGATTATCTCTAATTTAATATTTCAATTACAAAGGAAGGTTTTTGGACCGGGCGCAGTTGAATATTAGATAGCCACGATAAATTAAAGTCGATCATCAAATTCAAATTCAACTTCATAAATTTTACTAAAATTTGTAGTACTTTTCTTGTTATCCGTTAGTAACTTAGAATTATGATTCCACTTGTTAGTTTGAAGACATTTAATTTGTGTTAAATTATGTAGTTATGTAAATGTACAAAATTTATAGACTCGCAATATTTATTATAATATTATAGATATAATACTTGTATTCTGCAAAAGAATTGTTGTTCTTTCATACCATTCCAAAGGTATTGAATTTTTTGTCCCCCCACCGGTCTTAAAACGTATGGCTCATCGATCGCTGCACAGTGCGCTCGTAAGCATGACTTTTAAAGCATGGTATGGTCCATTTCATATTTATTTCGAATGTATGTCAAACACTAAAGTATAGATAGAGTGCTGAGTGTGACCCATTTTTGTTAAGGTTGAAATAGTCACATATCTTAACTTTCAACAT
This sequence comes from Bactrocera dorsalis, assembly GCF_023373825.1. NCBI lineage: Eukaryota > Metazoa > Arthropoda > Insecta > Diptera > Tephritidae > Bactrocera > Bactrocera dorsalis. The sequence goes on along the minus strand of NC_064307.1, from coordinate 29,773,390 downwards.
TCTAGTTAATTTTGTGTCAGATATGTATTTTCATTGTGTATTTTTAACTTAAGATGCGCCAAGTCGTTCCATATCTCCACTTGTATCACCCGTTAATATGAATCAATACAAAAAATCTGTTCTTTTTGGTTCCCTGCCATCTATTCCATAAGATATAAATTGCTATCAAAAGAAGCTTAACTCGATTAAAACTTATAATTAGTTTTCAGAAAATACATATTAACCTTTATTTTTTCAATTTTCCTTCCAAAGGTATTTATAACATTTAAAATGAGATACCTAAAATACGAATTTTTCTTTTATTCCTTAATTCAGGGTTATTTGCACTCTCTGGGTTATAAAATACAATCAAACAAAATAAGAGTGGGTTTCCAACCAACATATGTATAGCCGTGTAGTCGTATGTCTTTATCAAGGAATTATTAAATCCTTAGGCATTTCGGCACCAAAGAAAGCCATAGCTCATAGCTTAACTGCATAGTTGTAATAGCACGACATAAAAGTATATGTATGTGTCCATAATTAATGCAGAAGCATATGGCTTTGCACAAATATAAGCCACACAACAGTTTGTAACTCCTGAGACGCAATGCAGATATTCGCTTCTTGTGCTTTGGGCTATTGCTTTGAAAACACAAAACCACGTGCTTACTTAGGCGCTATATATGACTACTAGACTTCATTTTGGCATTCACTGCATTGGACGGTGATCGTAGTGTTGGTCAGCTGCTTGTTATAGACCGTTGCAGATATTACAATTGAGGCCGCAATTGGTCAAGCACATTCTTATTTATATCTTCGTATAGGAATGTGTGAATGTATATCTGCTAAGGATTAGCGGAATTCTCACTAAGCTGAAGGCAGTGGCAATGGCTTGCCAACCGAAGTCAATGTACTCCATTAAGCACTTAACCAAGTACACCGATATATAAATATATTTATAGTTTTGGTTTAAACTTTCCTACTGAAATATCGTTTCAGGCGGTGGCTTATGTGTAGTCCTTTATCCGTAAGCAGCAGGAAGCCACAAATGATAGTCCACTTATTCCTTCAAGCTTGCTGAACGATTCCAACACATGTATACATGCGTGAACTTCTGCTTTTTGCTCATTGTGACCGAATTTAAAGCCAGAAATGCAATGAATACCATCAATCAACCACCATTTTCAGCAGATTTGGCTATTTGTGATTTTTTGTTTTGTTAAAATTGCCGCTTCAGGGAACTCTTTTTCAGTCTTTGGAGACGTAAAACAAAATTCGCTGAAGCAGTTGAAGGCCATAACGAAAAATGCTTATAAAAAGTGTTTCGAAGACTGGAGAAATCATTGACATAAGTGTATAATATCTGTTGGGGATTACTTTGAAGGCGACAATTTTATTTAAAATTTTTAGGTATTTTTTGTCACAATGTATTAATATTTTGTGAAATAATTCAACAGTTTTTCTTTGACGAAATCGGGAATGAATTACAATGAAATTTGTTGTTTTTTACGATATAATATAGGTCATAGACTCAATTAGTTTTGTAAATATATTTCATTCATTCCCATCGACGAAAATAGTGTTATAAATTGCTGAATTTAACATAATTGTCAAACAAAATGTCGGTATAGATGATATTAGATAAATTAAGATCAAGGTCTGTACCGACAGCATTTATGTCCAACGTTAAACCATTAATATAGAAGAAACCTCTAATATAGAGAAAAATACGTTTACCCATTTTAATTAAAATAACTCTCACATTAAAATATGAGGTATAAATTCAGCAGAAATATCGAAAATGCTTTAAGTAAGTTTTACTCAATAAAAGCTCAAAACACAGTATACATTCTTTCGCCAAAAAGCGTTGCCGGTTAAAATTTTCTAATTAATTTTGTAACCCCATATTACTTACTATGGTGTCGTTGTATGAAGAAATCTAAATAAAATAAAAAAAGAATTAAGTATTAAATTTGCAATGGTTTTATTTTCTGATTCAAATTATAAACATTAGTGCACCGTGACAGCTTTACAAAGTAATTACTATCGAAAACACATTAATTGAGGTTAGTTGTATTTACTTCAACTAAACTGGCTTCCGCAGCTAAAATCTACTTTACGTAGGAAGATACAAAGGTTTTATGTATAGTACTGTGGAGTATATTTATGTCGCTTCTTTCCACAGAACCTGCAGATCATTGACCAAGTTATTGGGAATGAATGACTCTAAGTTCATGTTCAGCATGGTATTATCTCTGCTTTGTAATACTCGTCTCGTCCTTTTGTTGCTGAAAATGTTTCTGTGACCGAAAACCCAACTAATGAGTAAAGAGAGTTGACCTGCCAATGATCTTAAAAGCCTTCCTGCATTTGTTGACAATGATAAAATTAATATTTGGTGACGAAAAGTCTAGCATGCCGCCTGGCTATCTATCAAACCTTTTCTAAGCCTAGTACTTCCGCTTGGAAGATGCCAGCTGAGCCTGTTAGACGGATTGAAAGAGATATAAAAATCTTCGAAAAATATCCCTGTCATTAATCTGCAGCTCACTACGAACCCGTCGGTATATATTGAGATTTTATCCTCCTAGTGGGCATTCTCGCCTGAAAGTCTCTATTATAATCCAACCTTGGGAAGATATGGCCTGATCTATTTTAATTTATTTTTAAAATGGTTCAGAATATCGCAATCTCCATAACTTTTCATATTCTAATTTCCTGCCTCCTTCATTCTTATGGCAGAGAAGATTGATCATTTGAAAACTTCGGTGGGCATATTAAGCGCAACATTCAGACACGACTTAATAGCCCGGTTAACCCCTGCACAAGCTGTCTTCTGTATTCTATTAAATTTCCTTGTATTACCATATATTGCTACATCAACACTGACCAACCAGTGCTCCATACGTAAAGATTGGTGTTATGACGGCCGTATAAATCCATGTGAATATCTTTTTTAGGTCCCTGTTCCTGCTGGGCATTCTTTTGTAGGAATAATTTAAGCTTTTTTAATTCGTTTGCCAATATTAATTTTCAACTTTACTTTAGTGTCTTTTTGGACCCCTAGATATTTTGATTTGGGTGGACATGAAATTGAGGTATTTAGGTTTGATTCGCGAATAGCACCAATTACATCTTACTTTTAGAATTATTGGTGCTTATTTATTGAATATAACGGGTGATTTTTTGAGGTTAGGATTTTCATGCATTAGATTTGACAGATCACGTGTGATTTCAGACATGGTGTCAAAGAGAAAGATGCTCAGTATGCTTTGACATTTCATCATGAAAACAGACTTACAAAGAGCAACGCTTGCAAATCATTGAATTTTATTACCAAATCAGTGTTCGGTTCGAAATGTGTTTCGCGCGGTGTTTTGTTCAGCGATGAGGCTCATTTCTGGTTGAATGGCTAACGTAAATAAGCAAAATTGCGCATTTGGGTGAGAGCACCCAGAAGCCGTCAAGAACTGCCCATGCATCCGAAAATGCACCTGTTTGGTGTGGTTTGTACGCTTGTGAATCATTGGACCGTATTTTTTTCAAAGATGCTGTTGCGAGCAACGTTACGGTGAATGGCGAATCGCTATCGTTCGATGCTAAAAAACTTGTTGCCAAAAATGAAGAACTGAACTTGGTTGACATGTGGTTTCAACAAGATGGCGCTAAATTGGCCACACAGCTCGCGATTCTATGGCCATTTGAGGGAAAACTTCGGATCAAACAATTCATCTCAAGAATGGACCCGTAAGTTGGCCACCAAGATCATGCGATTTAAACGCCTTTAGACTATTTTTTTGGGGCTACGTCAAGCCTAAAGTCTACAGAAATAAGCAGCAACTATTCCAGCTTTGGGAGACAACATTTCCGAAGAAAAAGAAATTCGGGCTATTCCGGCCGAAATGCTCGAAAAGTTGCCCAAATTGGACTTTCCGAGATGGACACCCTAAGACGCAGCCGCGGTCAACAATTTAAATGAAATTATCTCAAAAGTAAATGTCATGAACCAATCTAACGTTCAATAAAGAACCGATGAGATTTTGGACATGAAATTTTATTTAGCGTTTTTTTTTAAAAAAAGTTATCAAGCTCTTAAAAAATCACCCTTTATTTACAGATAGCTAGTCGTGTAGCAATGCAACGACAGTGAGCTTTTATACATAATTATGTAGTTGCATCGATCATTTGAATTTTTTATGCATGACTTAAAACATTACAATTCATCTCAACGACATGAAACATTGCACTGTCAAGCCGAGATACATTTATTTACAAGCCATATACACGTAATGCATCGTAAGGCATTCTAGCTGACATTTTGCTGATGAAACCACGTAGAATATGGCAATCATCATTTCATGCCACACTTTGGCAGAAAGCGGCTATGAAGTGCAGAAGGATATATTGCTATCATGCAATAACCAACCCAACATGTGAGGCAATGCGCCCCACTTCTGTGCAATCCTTCCGCGGCGCTTGCTTGGTGGCACGCACAGTCGTCTTGCAGAATATCATATTTTTTGCATGCAACGTTGTTAAATGTTTACTGAAATCAAATTCAATTTGCCAGCAGTAGAATGCTCTGGGAAGCATGCTTGTGTAAAAATAACGAAAAAAACAAATACAAGACGTTACAATAAATAGCTGAATATGATTGGGTACTTATACGCAAAGAAGCTTTGAATAATTCAGTAAATTTTAAAGTGGTAAACTTTTAGCGTTTCTACTTTTTTATGTGCTTCTACGTAATTTTTTCCATAGCAGCAAATGCATTTCAGTTGACCTAAAACTTTCGGTGTTTGAATCTGTTCGTGCTCCTTGTGCGCCTTAAAATGTTATTCTAGCGCTGAATAGTACAAACCAATCACTCTTTTACTAGTGCAAGTGTTACTGTCACAGTTACTGCTATCAAATGCACTTTCAAATCGCAGACAGCCAATAGTTGAAAGTTGCATGAATGTGCGCATCGTTGACCGTAACTACTACATATTTTAGTAATGATATCCTTTTAACAGACTTTTTTCATACTTCTTATTCTCTTTTGAGGAAGAATCCTTTGTATAACCTACAGCGTTCGACGTTGTTATTATATATTATTTAGTTTTTGTGTTATACCTTCTTAACTTCTCTGCCAGCTTTGAACACAGCCACAGCACTTGAACTGTTCATACCCATTAGCGACATGTGATAACACACATTCACTATTGCTACATCAATCCAGAGAAGTACTCGTATGTACATATCATCACTTGGGTGAGCTGTTAGTGCAAGTGTGTATGCTGTGCTGATGCTAGAGGCAAAGAAAGACGATCTCACACTTCTTGCAATTTATCTAATGTAAGTGGAGTGCATTTCGTTTTTCTCCACATATATGTATATACATATATATATATATATATATATATATCTCCGCCACACATTCAATGCAATCCTTAGACTTTTCCTTAGTTGTTGACGAAGGCTTTTGCTTTAGGGTTCATTGCTGCAGTTTTTCTTAATGCTCTTTATTTCAGATTTAAAATTTTGATTTATATTAAACTTAATAAAACAGTATTCAAAATAAAAGCCAAATTGCAGAAAATTCAGTTAACATTGATATGATTGTCTTTTAACTACGGGAATTTGCAGTTCAAGAATTCAATGAGAATGAGAAGACTTGAAATAAATTGGAGCGGTGTACTAAGCCTGCATTGCTGAGACTTGGTGAAATCTACATGTATATTCCACGAATTTGCTGTGGTAGACATTAACTTAGATCAATGAATAAGTGCAGAGCATGACTATTACCCTTCTAAGAACCATCATTAAAGGCTGAATTTGTGTGGGTTTAAATTGGACTAACTAACTACGCACATATATTGGATATTTTAAAAACTTACCTGCTCGAAACTATCATAACAAACATAAAGTATATATTTCCTAGAACGGAACATGAAAAGCTGATTTTCACTTCACATTTTACGTAGTGCAAAGTTAAAATAGTTAACTGTGCTGTAGTCAGCTAAAGAGCCAGCAAAACTGTAGTAGACTAATCAAAATTTGAACTCGTTTTTCTGTACCATGCACATTATATATCACAATCTCCATACTTGATTTTATATAATATATTTCAGGGACCGTAACTCTTATGACTATTATCAAAAAAATCAAAAAATAAAAATTATTTTTGATTTTTAAATATTTAGATCAAAAATAAAATTATTTTTGATTTTTATATATTTAGATCAAAAATAAAAGTTATTTTTGATTTTTTTTTTTATATCAAAAAATAAGAGTTATTTTTGATTTTAATTTTTTTTTTATCAATAATAAAAATCAATTCAAAATTTTTATTTATTTATTTATGCCGTATGTATTACAATATGCTGCATCATTCCAATTTTTATATATATATGAATATATGCGACTTGTCCATTATCAAACGTCCAATAAACTCTTACGTAAATATATTCACGGTAGCAATGCTTTAATTAAAACAGTATTCAGAAGAAGCAAATTTAGGCGTAGTGATAAAGAAGAAACTGACAATTAAAATATAGAAAATTATGAAAATATCATTGATAATGTATCAGCTATAAAACGTGAATAGAGCGAAATAAAAAAATTCTAAAATTCTTAGCTTACGTAAAGCTTAAAAAGTAATGGTTACTACTGCGAGAGGCTTATAAGTTTTGGCTGCCATTCAAGTCAGTGTTAAGATGTTTTTTCAGGTGTTCAATTTTACCATCATAATCGATTCTAAATGTTCCTCAGATAAATTATATCTCAAATCTCCCAATATCGATCTGAGTTCCGAAAATGACCTTTCTACACTGACTTGAGTGGCAGGTACAGAATGAACAACTAAAGCTAATTTTCGAAGCCATGGAATGCAAATTTTGAATTGATTTTTATTATTGATTTTAAAAATATAAAAATCAAAAATAATTCTTATTTTTTGATTTAAAAAATAAAAATCAAAAATAACTTTTATTTTTGATCTAAAAAATAAAAATCAAAAATAACTTTTAATTTTGATCTAATATATAAAAATCAAAATTTAAAAATCATACAATATTTCGCATATAGTTCACCTAAAAATCATGATGGTGTAATCAAAACTTTTCTACGATATTCCTTTATATATGATTTTTTTCATTAAAAATTGTAAAATAACTCTTATTTCCGGTCCCTGATATATTTATAATGGATTAAAGAAATCATGTTTCATTATTTTAGATTCGCTACTCCAAAGATTTGAAGTGTAAATGCAAAGAAAAAGAGAATATGCTTGTATGAGATATCCCCAGAAATAGATCCAGATTATCAAACTTCTATTTAATTACAAATTCCTATTAGTTTTTTCCTCATTCTTAGAGTTAGCAACCCATTACGACACGATATCAAATCATAAAATAGAAAGCGAAACATTAAGAAGGTGTCAGAAGCGCTCAAAGCTAAACTAGCGCGAACCTAGATTAACTTTAACAATTTTCACACCAAACGTAATACAATACGATGTGAGAGCCAACAGCAAATATCACTCAGGTACAATCGTATGTGTACATCCTGAAATAACATAAAGCGCACAAAGCAAAAGCGTGAAAATGAAAAAGCCACTTAAATCAGATTATCGGTTTGCTAAATCTAATTCTTCTTTGTACTTTGCTATCCGTTTAAAGCTTTCATGAAAATAACTTTTACGCTGTCTATACATTTTCGTTATCTTTGCTTGCCGGTGTTCTATTTCTGAACTTTCATTTCTCTTTATGGACGGTTGCGAACAAGAAAAGTGCTGTGGAAAATACTACCAATATCGTTTGGCATTTAACAGTTGTTTTGTTTTTAAATAAATTATTTCTTTGGCAAATATAGGTACAATAAAGAAATTATAAATTGCATTAACAGTTTATTATTTCAGCTCACAAACAGAATACAAATTTTTATTGAAATACCGAAAATATCTGAGCAAGAAGTGAACATAGAAGAATTCCTATGAAAAAATATGTCTACCCTCTCCCTACCTACCCCTCCTGAGCAAGAGTGAACATAAAAAAATTTCTATGAAAAATAATCCTACCCTATCAAAACGTTACAGCGGCAGTTGCCCGGTGAAATTTTATACTCAAATATTTCCCTTCCGCTTTTTTGCTCTTTATTCAATGCTTTATAAAAAGTGTTACAGTGATCGGATTTAGTTGAGCTATGCGCCGTTTCGTTTGATAATCTATTTTCAACTAGATGGAAACTTTATAATACCCCCCTCGTAGAAGCCCCCCTCCTTATTTGCGAAGAACTCGTACAGCTATTTTTCACAAGCCTCTTTTGAGTTCAACTTTATACCAACAAGGGCGTTCGTCATGGACAGAAACAGGTGGTAATAATTTGGCGCTCTGTCCGGGCAATATGGCGGTTGCCATCCGAGTTCCCGTAGCTTCTAACGAGTCATCAACGAAGTGTGTGGTCTGGCGTTGTCCTGGTGGAACACTACACCCTTCTTGTTGGCCAATTCTGGACGCTTCTGGTCGATCGCCTGCTTCAGGAGGTCTAGTTGTTCGCAGTAGATGGCAGAATTAAGCGCCGGCCATATGGGAGCAGCTCATATTGAATGATTCTCTTCCAATCCCACCAAACACACAGCAAAATCATCCTGGCCGTCAATCCCGGCTTGGCCATTGTTTTGGGACGATTCACCGGCCTTCGTCCATGACTGTTTTCGCTTAATATTGCCGTATGTGATCCATTTTTCGTCGTCAGTCACCATCCGCTTCAAAAATGGGTCAAGTTCGTTCCATTTTAACAGAATATCGCAGGCGTTGATTCGATCCCGAAGGATTTTTTGCATCAAATCATGTGGCACCCAAACATCAAGCTTTTTTGTGTATCCAGCCTTCTGCAGATGGTTTAAAATAGTTTGGTGATTAACTCCCATCTTCTGGGTGATGTCACGAGGTGCCACTTGCCGGTCTAACTCGATTTTTTCCATGATTTGATCGGTATTCGTCGTCAGAGGTCTTCCGCCTGTTGGCTTATCATCCGCTCTGAATCATTGAAACCATTCTTTCGCAGTTCGAAGTGAAAGAGTATTATCCCCCAAAACACCATTAATCTCACGAAACGTTTCTCCAGCGGATTTGTCTTTAACGAAGGAAAACTTTAAAATATCGCGAATTTCGGCGTTAGTGAACTCCTTGTTTACACGTCTAACTGTTGAACGCAATATCCCCACTAATCATATATTTGTAGGTTATGTTAAGACCTTTCAAAGATCTATAGTATAGTCTTGCCAGATATGAGCTCTGTAACGCTTTATACAATTAATTAAGTTTATTTTTACAAAGTAATTATGTTTATTTGCCACACAAATTAATTATGTTTATTTCACAGTAAAACCGATAAATTGAAAATATGTAATATGACGATTTAACTCGTCGCCTTCGCCGTTCAGTTCTAGAATGATTTTACTTTTGCCTTTTTGTCTTTTGCCGCTGTCCAATTCTTCTTCTTCTTTGATCATGTCCCGTTACGTAGCTTTGAGTTGGCGTCTTTCTGCTGCTAAGTGGTATGCAGTTTTACGCTCTGCGAGAGCTGTTGCAAAGCGCACAGTTACGCAACCCAGCATACAAGTAGCGACGCCGCTATTCTTGGCGTAACCCAGCATACAAAATTGACCAGCCACAGTGGTACATTAACTACCCCCGTTGTTAAAATCGAACGTCCTCGGGTCGAAGTAAAACTTTTCCATACCAGGAAATTCTTCATTTTAGCATACTGCTATTGATTGTCGATTGGACGAATTTCGGCGCAGACGTTAACATTTAATTTAATAAGGCTTAAATGCGACATATTACTTACATATATGATACAAAACATTAATTCGAAATATTATTCTTTTTCTTATAATGATAAGTTTTCGAAAGATAAATAGTAATACATATTAGAGAAAAAGAAAATGTGATTATTCAAAGCATGAAAAAGTGGATTCTTTTTTTTGTGTTTTATTTTCAGTAATATTAAAAAGAGATATGGTTATACAAAGCATAAAAAAGTGGAGTCTTTTTTTTTTTTTTTTTTTTACGGTACTACTTTATCGAAGATTGCTCTTGTGTATCGGCTTGCCGTCAATCAAAACTGTGGTGCCAAGATCTTTCTCGATAATCTTTTCCATAAAAACTTTATCCAGTTTGTTACCAAGTCTTTTGTTTCGTCTTAAAAAAACTTTTTCCCCCGGATAATATGTTCTCAAAGATTTATTTACATTACACCTTTTTAAAGTTTTTTCCTGAGCTGCAACTAATATTTCCCTTAGACTTTTAAAACTTTCTTCTGAGTTACTGTAAAGTGCATCAATTGGCTTAGAATTAATTACGGAATGTATACTGCAATTGTATTTGTGCGTCGCTAGTAATACCAATTCTATAATATCATCAATTTGCTGCTGGTTCTTAATACATCGAATAATTTCGAGCAACGTGGAATGGAGTCTTTCAACTTGACCATTACTTTCACTGTGGAGAGTTGGTATAAAGAACTGATTTATGGAGAAATTATCTCTAAGCAATGTCATAATAGCATTCGATTTGAATGATTTTTCGTTGTCGGAAACTATAGTTTTAGCGTTTTTAAATATTAGTAAAATTTCCAAAAGGGCGTTTTTTATATCTATCATAGATCTGGACGCTATAGGCTTCACAATAGCAAATTTAGACAGTTTGTCTATACAGGTGAGGAATAACTGTTTAGGAGTCATAAATATATCAATGTGGAGGATTTCTCCCGGCATTCTGGGAATAGGAGTTTGGCCTATCACTGGGTCAGGTGGTTTACGTTGATACTTATTTTCCAAACATATCTTGCAGTTCATAATAACTGCTTTCAGTAATCTTTTTATGTTTGGAAAATAGTACTCACTAGAAATTTGTTGGAAGTTTTCGTGTAACCCTCGATGAGCCCGATTGTGTTGTGTTGCTATCGTTTCGAGCTGATCGTCCTTATTGATTAAATCTGTAACAAGCAGTTCAGTATGAACAAACTTGACACCGGGAAAAGCTACACATATCGAGTTCTGTATTTCGCCTAAAGTGGGGAGATCGCAGTGTAATCCATTGGTAACATTAGGATTAATAGCACACTTTAAACACTGAATGAGACCTTCGACTGAATCATATGTAATGGTATGTCTAATCATTTTTTGGAAGAGAATTTTCGTACTTTTACTGCATGAACTTGATTTAGATAGTAATAGCTGGTTCTTAAACTGATTTACCGCACACTTGACTGTCTTTATTATATTAGTTGATGATACCTCACTATGCAGTGTTTCTACAGACGCGGTGTCAGTTAGGTTATGAGAAAACTGTCTTGAAAGCGCATCAGCCACGCTATTTTCACTTCCAGGCTTATAATAAAATTTAGGTGAAAATTCCTCAATAAATGCCCGCCATCTCTTCAGTTTGCTGTTCGGATTTTTCTCTGACATCGCAAATATAAGCGGCTGGTGGTCAGTAAAAATTTTGATATGCTGTACTCCGTACAAATAATGTCGAAGTTTTTTCAACGCCCACACAATAGCAAGTAATTCGCGCTCGTTGACAGCATAATTTTCTTCACTTGCCGAAAGTGTTCGCGAAATCATAGTTATCGGGCGACCGGATTGTGATAAAACCGCGCCCAGTGCTTTAGAAGAGGCATCGGTCGTAAGCTCAAACGGTTCCTTATAGTCAGGATATTGGAGTAAAACATCCTCAGATGCTAATATGCGCTTGATCTTTTCAAATGCACGTAATGATTCGGAGTCAAGATTGATTTCTGTTTGAGTCGAGTTTTTCCTACCTATCTGTCCGTTTGCACCGCGAAGGTGAAGAGTTAAGGGCTTAACAATGGAGGCATAATCTTTCACAAAACGTCGATAATAGCCGCACAAACCGAGGAATGAACGTAAGCCACGCAGTGTTCTTGGGGTTTCATAGTTCAGGATGTCGTGCACCTTATCTGGGGAGGTTCTTATGCCTTTTTCAGTAACAAGGAACCCTAGAAACTCTACTTCCGTTTTGAAAAATTTAGACTTTCCCGGTGACACCCTCATTCCAGCATTTGCAAGCTTTTGCAAAATACGGTCGATGTGCTCCAAATGCAATTCTTCATTTGGGGAATATATGATGATGTCGTCGACGTAAACGTGGCAGAATTTCCCTATCACCTCGCGTAGGACGTCGTCGATAGTCCTTTGAAATATGCTGGGCGCATTTCTTAGACCAAACGGTAACCGACAGAATTCATACTTCCCATTATTAATATTAAAGGCTGTTTTTTGTCTGTCCCTTTCACACATTATGATTTGGTGGAAGCCTGATTTTAAATCTAAAGTTGTGAAAAACTTCGAATTTCCAAGGTTAGCTAATATTACAGACGTATCTGGTATAGGGTATCGGTCAGGAATCGTTTTTTCGTTGATTTTTCTAAAATCAATTACCATACGCAAGTTGGGCTTTCCATTCTCGTCTACACCTTTTTTAGATACAACGTGAACGGGTGAATTGTAAGGTGAACAAGATTCCCGAATGATACCGTCTCTAAGTAGTAATTTAATCTCATTGTTAATAAATGGAGCTACTGATATGGGGTAGGGATAGCTTTTACTGTAAATTGGATCACTTGTAGTTGTACGGATACGGGCCTGGATTCTTGTATTGTATGGCAATTTCCTGTCTGGATCAGCAAAAGCGTTAACATTTTTTCTTATAATCTTACGGAATTGTGATTGAACTTTTACCGGTACTGAATCTTCCTCTATGGTAATTAGATTTACGTGATCACATGAAAGAAAGCGTAATTTAGCCTTACCGTTACGATAAAATAAATAGCCTCCAACCGTGTCAATTTTTGCATTGATTTGTTTTAGAAAATCGTACCCTATTATACCGTCAAACGTGCTTAGATTCGACAACAAATAAAACGTTGAGGTATTTTCTAAAATGTTTATTTGACATTTTTTTATTAATGATATTTTCGCCGTTTATCGATTTTAGCCTAAAACTCTTTTCCAAGGGTTTAATTCCCTCAAGAAATGATAATGGCTTAATGTAGTTTTTTGACGTACCAGTGTCAATCAGAATGCGAAGCTCCTGACCGTTTTTGCCTTTTTTTGTTATGAACGGCAGGAGCGATTCTAGTTTAAATAATTGATTTGATCACCATAATCCGATGTGACATCATCCTCATCATAATTATAGTGATCTCTGACATTTTCGTTATAATCGTCCTCATAGTTTTGATATTCGTGATCAATCAAAGATGGCCCTACTTCTGGCATAAAGTTAACCTTCTGTACCTTACGAAACGGTGAACGGTCAGAAGATAATCGGTCATTAGCACGTTTAAACGCCACGAGCGGGGTAGGGTTTGGATTTTGTGTGTTCGTAGTATATTTAGGAGAATGAGAATGTTGAAAAGGGGAATTTTGGAAATTATTACGCTGCCTATAGAAGCTTGAACCGTTATCAACTTCCATTGGGGTTGGGCTATTTAAGTTCTGGTTTCTGGTCTCTATTGGCTGATAGTGGTGCAATAATGGTCTTGGCCGATGAAACTTATTTGCGTTACCCACTGCAAAAGCCTCTGCGAATTCATAACGCCTATGACTGGTTTGCAGCTCCTGTGCAACCGCTAAGGCTGATGGGAGGTCCTTGGGTCTTGCAGAGAATAAGATATCGCATAACGGTCTTCGGAGACCAGATATGAAAACGCGTAATGCATTCTCCCTAGCGCGTTCATTTAAAGCTGCTATGAGCTCATTGTTACCGCTGTGTGTCATAACTTGTTTATTTATTATCAAGGATAACTTTTTGTCTACCCTATTATAGTAATCAGTGATAGGTAAATTGTCCTGCCTTAAAATACTCAGCTCATTCTCTAGTACATATAGTGGTCTTTTATCTGAATAAGTCTGGTCAAGTCTTGCAATTATTGCGTTGAAATTCAAAATAGTGTTAAAGGACGCAAGGGTGGAGTTAGCAGATTCGATAATCTTATTCCTAAAAATGCCCATGGCAATATAATACTTCTCCGAACCCTCCTTATAATAAGTCATGGCAAAATGCGCGGCACTACGCCAACCCGGGTACGAAGCGAAATCACCCTTGAATTCCGGCAAATACTTAATCAAATCTAAACTTGCATTGTCTTGAATTAATGGGTTTATCGCAACCGGCAGGTCTGGTTTGACACTAGGTAACTGCAAGCCATTAACTGCCAAAGTTAACTGACGAATCTGTTCTACCAGTTCCAACTTAGTGCGCTCGTTGGTCTCGTTAACGATTTGCAGCACCTGCTCTCTACTGACACTCATTTTACGAATTTTGTTTTAAAATCTTTGATAAGGGAAATTTGCTCCAAAAGAAAAAAAATCAGCACACAAAAAGATAAGAACAATTAATATAACTAGAAATACTTCTGATTATCGAAAAAGGCTTAACTAGAAGGAACACGAAATCACCAACACAAGACAATCTCCACAAAAGAAGTTTAGAAGATTCAATTTAAATATCAAAAAGACAAAGGTACAATAACCTTTTGTTTAATATTCTCTATTTCAGGAAGATTTCCAATATTCCTTTAAAGCCGAAAAAAAAACTAAGACTTTGTGGCAAATTCATTTAATTTTATAATATATCGAAATAACTAAAATTTTATTTCAAGCTCTTTAAGCTTAATAAATTCAAGATGTTATTAGTAAATGTAATTTAATACAAAACGTGTATTTTATAACCACGTGCTCGATTCAAAAAATTTTCTTTTACACGTTTTGTTTTTCTGTTTTCCACAGCCTAACCTTACTTTGTTATGGAAATTTAATCCACTTTAAACATAATTTGCACTTTATAACCACGTGCTCGATTCAAAAAATTTTCTTTTACACGTTTTGTTTTTCTGTTTTCCACAGCCTAACCTTACTTTGTTATGGAAATTTAATCCACTTTAAACATAATTTGCACTTTATAACCACGTGCTCGATTCAAAAAATTTTCTTTTACACGTTTTGTTTTTCTGTTTTCCACAGCCTAACCTTACTTATGAAAATTTAATCCACTTGAACATAATTTGAAAAATCACTTACATGTTTTATTTATTTTATATTATCCGGATTTGATGATCCTTTTCCCAGGACCTATGGTCCTCTGTTCATCGAGTTAGGCAGCTTTTCAGGGTCCTATGATCCTTTTATTTGCTACGAGTTAGGCAGCTCCTCGGGATTTGATGATCCTTTTACCACGAGTTGGGCAGCTTATTAGGATTTTATGGTCCTTTGCCACGAGTTGGGCGCCAATTAATTAAGTTTATTTTTACAAAGTAATTATGTTTATTTGCCACACAAATTAATTATGTTTATTTCACAGTAAAACCGATAAATTGAAAATATGTAATATGACGATTTAACTCGTCGCCTTCGCCGTTCAGTTCTAGAATGATTTTACTTTTGCCTTTTTGTCTTTTGCCGCTGTCCAATTCTTCTTCTTCTTTGATCATGTCCCGTTACGTAGCTTTGAGTTGGCGTCTTTCTGCTGCTAAGTGGTATGCAGTTTTACGCTCTGCGAGAGCTGTTGCAAAGCGCACAGTTACGCAACCCAGCATACAAGTAGCGACGCCGCTATTCTTGGCGTAACCCAGCATACAAAATTGACCAGCCACAGTGGTACATTAACTTACATAGCCCCGAAATTCAAAAGACAAAAAGGCGGAAGGGAAATATTTGACAACCTAATAAAGGGTGATTTTTTAAGAGCTTGATAACTTTTTTAAAAAAAAAACGCATAAAATTTGCAAAATCTCATCGGTTCTTTATTTGAAAAACGTTTAGAGTGGTTCATGACATTTACTTTTTGAAGATAATTTCATTTAAATGTGGACCGCGGCTGCGTCTTAGGTGGTCCATTCGGAAAGTCCAATTTTGGGCAACTTTTTCGAGCATTTCGGCCGGAATAGCCCGAATTTCTTCGGAAATGTTGTCTTCCAAAGCTGGAATAGTTGCTGGCTTATTTCTGTAGACTTTAGACTTGTCGTAGCCCCACAAAAAATAGTCTAAAGGCGTTTAAATCGCATGATCTTGGTGGCCAACTTACGGGTCCATTTCTTGAGATGAATTGTTGTCCGAAGTTTTCCCTCAAAATGGCCATAGAATCGCGAGCTGTGTGGCATGTAGCGCCATCTTGTTGAAACCACATGTCAACCAAGTTCAGTTCTTCCATTTTTGGCAACAAAAAGTTTGTTAGCATCGAACGATAGCGATCGCCATTCACCGTAACGTTGCGTCCAACAGCATCTTTGAAAAAATACGGTCCAATGATTCCACCAGCGTACAAACCACACCAAACAGTGCATTTTTCGGGATGCATGGGTAGTTCTTGAACGGCTTCTGGTTGCTCTTAACCCCAAATGCGGCAATTTTGCTTATTTACGTAGCCATTCAACCAGAAATGAGCCTCATCGCTGAACAAAACACGCGCGCGAAACACATTTCGAACCGAACACTGATTTTGGTAATAAAATTCAATGATTTGCAAGCGTTGCTCGTTAGTAAGTCTATTCATGATGAAATGTCAAAGCATTACTGAGCATCTTTCTCTTTGACACCATGTCTGAAATCCCACGTGATCTGTCAAATACTAATGCATGAAAATCCTAACCTCAAAAAAATCACCCGTTATAATAGTTTTATTCACCTAACGGTATATAATCAGGATTAGCCGACGAATTGAAATCCGAGTGACGGTCTGTCTGCCTGACCTGCAAGCTATTTAAGCACACATGCTCCTTGGCAAAAAACTAAGGCAGAGTTTGCAGATGTGTGTTATGAGACCACTGCCAGACCCACAAACCGGCATTTACCGAAAACTTATACCATACCATATCCCCAAATTAAGATAAAGAACTGTAATTCGGCACAGTAAATCAAAGTAACAAAAGGCATCTGGGCATGGTCCCGCCCTCTAATAAGTTCAATGTCACCTAAGTCAACGAAGCTACAAGAACTTGGGTCGTTCAGCGCAAATATTATAAGAACTCATCCCAACAGTGTGAAAATTGTTGAATTTGGATGAACACCCCGCTTTCACCCATATGACGGTACTGTTAAACACTACTAAAAGCGTGCCAAAGGCACTAAAGCTTAAAGTTAGAAACAAATTATTCAATCAGCTATTGATGATATGGTTCAAAATTCTTCTTCGAACTCAATTATCAGCCTCTTGGCACAAGAAGTACTCGTATGGTTGCTTTTCTGCCGAAGTCTTTTTCTTCTCAGCACAGTTTTGCCAATTTGCCGTCGATGTAGCTTGAAATTTTTTCCCACATTTCTTTTTTGTTTCTCATAGTCTTCATTGGCCCAATTTCTAGAAGGTCTGAGGCATACCTGACATTGAGAAGACGTATTTCACTATCTGTCCACACTGAAACAAAATATATTGTATATATTATATTAATTATTCTTTGTGCACTGGCTACTTGTTAATACTTACATTGTATACTCATGAAAATGGGATTAACAATAGACGTATTCAATTCCAAATTTATTCCAAATAGCAGTCATACAAACTGAACTATCGGAGGTAAAAGCTTGGATGTAATACCTAACAGTTGACGAGATATCTTGATGAAATTTGGTGTGGAATTATCCTAGCAACGATGCAATATAGCTGTCATACAAATGTGCTAACCAAAATTCTTGTAGGAATCTTTTGTGATGAATCTCTTTTGATGTGTTAGACCGAATCTTTCCTATTATATTATAAAACTGATTTCTGTTTCTGTTTGTTTGCAGGCTGGCATGGAAAAGATAAACACACCAAATATTTTATTGTTTTTGGTCAACACTTTCTTAAATGGCAATTGTTGCCGTGCTGCAGCACATTTTTTGGATTTAAAATGATATTTGCATAAAAATATAATTCCAGAAATACTTGAAGTTTGAAACTCTCGTAAACAGCTGATTGTCGTTTTTATAATACTTTCAATGAAAATGGATTGAGGATAAACATTGCGATTGTTTGCCTACCAATTTTTATAAAACAATTTTTTATTACAAAAACATATCAACACGTTATTTTTAAAACTGCATCATAACATAAAACTTCTTGTTTTATTATCGAAAATTTTAAAAATGGCTGTCAGGGTTGCTTTTTTTTCATTCACAATAGATTATAATTGGCCATTTTCAACAATGTTGTCAAGGAAAATGTAGCTAACTCTCTAAAATTTTGAGGATTTAATGGGAATTTGCAACAGAGTTTTCTTTACTAATTACTGATTAATGTAGTTAATATGGATTAACGCTGCCGTCTGTCAATGCCATAATGGATCAATTGAGAGATATTCTACGTTTGCACTTCATGAAATCACACAACAATTTGCAATAAACGTAAATTTGGGAGCCAACTCTTTTCTGTGCTTCTAAAATGTTAAATAACTCAGTATAAACTTTTTCTGAAAAATTTATATCTGCTCATAGCGACTATGATTTAATATTGTACAAATAATATACAATAAAAACAAGCATTTTAATAGTTTGTGTGCATGGTTTAAAATTTATTTGTATTCTTTTCATTTGCCATTTCTATTTGTAAACACATGAGTGTGTGTATGTAGACATAAATAATTGGAAGTATGCCTGAAGTTCTGCATTCGCATACTCGTATTCGTTGGTTATTTGTACATTTTATGGTTCAATTTCATCGTACTTACATATATATCCGTATAGGTATGGGTATTTATTGCAATATATTTTCTTTATTGTTGTTACAGATGTGCTATGGCAACAGAAGTAATTTTCAATTGTTGCAAGCAAAGCAATAATGTCAAACTTTATTTACTGGCAATTGCATTTTCCCTCAAACGCTTAGAAGTGCATATGGCCTTACAGACCGATAGACATATTTATTTTTCTAATAACTCCCAATAGAATAGTATTTATTTTTGCACACCAGCAGATTTGGAAGTTATTGATTATTTCTTATTTATTTCGATATGCATTGCACTGCATTTCTATTCATGAATAAGTTTTATTTTTTTTTAATAAATTTACACAATTTCAATTTGAAATATACTCACAGTTTCTGAATATTGATCTGAAATTTTTATACGTCCTTTCCTCCCTTAGAATCTGCTCATTATGCCAATCATCGAACACACTAAGAATCTAAATTTTTACTCAAGTTGCAGCTTGCACAGATGGACGGACGAAAAAGCAGACAGGCTGTCAACCGAACTTTCTTTTCGTCATCCTGATAATTTATATATACACTACTGACCCCGCAGCCGTTTTCCTGCGTGAAATTATATGTTTTGGAATGAAAAGTAAGTTGAATTTATATTGTTTTGAAAATCATTTATTTGCGATTTTTCCATTTTTTATTGTAGCGCAGCTTGATGAACAAAATTTTTTTGGTTTCTTTCCTGGTGCGTAAATGTTTAGAGAAGATGGGTTTCGAACTCGTGAACACGCCACGTATATCTGGCCGTGTGAAAAACGCATTTCCAGATTTATCCCACACTCTTCTAGCTACTATCCTTGTGGCCTGTTGATAGTCATTTCAAATGCAATTTACCTGGAAACTGAATAGGTTAGAACTGAAATGGCAAATCGTTGGAACTCAAAAGAATTCGTAGAATCAAGCATTCTGCCCCCCCTGTATTCGATAGCTGCGTCACAATCAGACGGGTTCCATTGCACAGTTTCGGCGCATGAAGATTGCGAAACATAATAATGACAGATCCACTTTGAGACGCAAATGATGCTGCGGCATACCAAGCCTCTCCAAAGAATTTAGAAATTCCACTGGATAATTCACGACTTCGTGTCATTGTCAGAACGATCGGAATTTGCCCATTTCCAATTTTTAGCGAATACAATGTAAAATCTCATCGCCAATGTAATTTTTTTCAAATCCCGTAATTGACGCGAATTTGAAGGCTGATATGTCGAAATGACCATCGCGAAAAGTGTGCGAACTTCAGTAGCATGCGAAGTAGCTATCGAATCGTCCATCGTTTGATTACATTTATTATCATGTTCCAGCAATTGTAATTGCTTGCATGCTTCTTAAAAAGTTACACACACTCTACCATTCACAGTGAGCATTGACTCAAATGAAATTGAACCACGTACATTTATCAATAGCAAACCGAAGGTATTAGCAATCGTCGTTTTTTCGGGTGGATTATGTAAATTCGTCCTAAGGAATTAGTTGAGAACACACCTGGATGACAATATATTGGTTGGCCTTGCTTTCTGCGTAGCTATTTCTTTGGCGATGCATTCCATGCATAATATCAAGGCATTGAAAATTGAGCAATGTTCTCACAAACGAATCACTGACGCAATTTGAAGAAAAAACTCGTCAATGTCAATGTTAATGTTGTTGGAAGTGTTTTCCGCTGGCTGTACGGTATTCTCTGGGTTGAAAAACACTCTTTAGCCCATTCTCCAAATGAACTGCGAAATGCACAACAGTCGGAAAAGTCGATTTCACCAAACTGCAATATCCATCATTGGCATGGTGTTTTGAATGTGAATTAGACAATAGTGGCGAATATGGTACGATCCATATGTTGTCGACTTCCATATTCACTACTCTAAGTTGAATGGTAAAATGTCCTGCCATTGCCGTCTGATGAGCTACGACGATAGAGTGGATCTCCATCATTTCCAGTTTGCGTTTCCGAAAGAAAAGCACGTGGATAGTGTTTCGTGCATTTATTGCAAGTGGGATTGTGGTGCCCGCAAGGTCCATGCACCATATTGGTTTTCATCGCTTCGTAGAATAATGGATCTTTCTCTGCATGAGGAATTTCCGCAGAAATGATTTCATCAATTTGATTCTGGTGTAAACTACCATCCACCATTTCAAAGAAAATTGTGCGTGGGGCAAACCTCTTTTTTGCAACTCAACAGAGTACATCCAGCATCTGACTGCACCATACTTGTATATACAGTATATTATCGTGATGATCGCTTGCTGATTGACAGCGATCCATAATTCCACACATATGTCATCGCATCCTGGAAGTCTCATGTAGTTCGTTTGTCTTGGGCTGCCATACGTTGATGGCAAAAAGAGCGCCGACCGATATTAGCGCGATGTCTTCGTTGCTTCGTAACAACTTTCAATCTGTAATTGTTCACTTCGTTTGAAACACACATAAAGTTTTTCACTGAATAATTTTCAATAATTTTTCCGGAATAAAAAAGTAAGCGACCGAAATTGAACGATTCAACTAATTTACAAATCAAAATATTGAAAAACAAAACAAAAAAGAACTGTATGAAAAGTTACTTTTTGGAAATTTCCAATTTTTCGACGTTTCCTTATGAAAAGTAAATGATTTTTTTTATATCTAACCCTTTCCAGATCCACAGCGAATAACTTCTGATTTCATGAAGATTGGTTCCGCCGTTCTCGAGCGTTAGCGTTACTAACAAACAAACAATCATTTTTACTTACATATGTACATATGTATGTATGTATGTATATACAAAATAAAACGTTTGTATGGGAAAAAGAAAAGGGCTGTTTTTAGGGGCTTTCCGGCAACTTTCGTAATTTTTTCTTACATAAGAACATTCTCCTTATAATAACAAATACAACAAAAAAAAAATCAGCCAAATCGGTTCAGCCGTTTATGAGTGATGACCTTACAAAGAAAGTGGCATTGATTTTATATATATACATAAGCCTATATCTATCTAGATTAGTTTTAGGTGATACGTACAACCATTAGGTGAACAAAGCTATATTACTCTGTAGCTACAGGTTGCAAGAGGATAAAGAAACAAATTTTCTTTTGCGGTATCCTTAGCTTGATTGAAAGTTTCTTTTATCAAAAAACATGGTTAGAAAGAACCTAGAAAAAAGATTTCCTGTGAATTATATTATAGCTACGGTGTAGATGAAGTAAGCGTTTTCTTCTTGTTTATTTCAAATATGAGATACCTGGTGGATCCTTGTCTACCTTTGCCTAGCTCACGCTGCATTTAATCGTAGAATTCTTTTTTATTTAAATCATGATTATTACTGAAACAATTCAACAAGTGTCCATCAAATTATTAATTATTATCTATAATTGGTTAGTACTAGCTTATCAATAAACATTTTGGAGCACTGATAGCTTTAGTTCTGGATCGTTCCCATATATGGATATAATAACTGATATATCATAATATATTCATATTAGGCCCTTAAATTTGCATATATCCGAAACATCACACATCGTTATTATTTTAAAGTTTTTTTTCTGCGTTTAGGATATTAATATATTATTTGTATATATAACGGGTGATTTTTTTGAGGTTAGGATTTTCATGCATTAGTATTTGACAGATCACGTGGGATTTCAGACATGGTGTCAAAGAGAAAGATGCTCAGTATGCTTTGACATTTCATCATGAATAGACTTACTAACGAGCAACGCTTGCAAATCATTGAATTTTATTACCAAAATCAGTGTTCGGTTCGAAATGTGTTTCGCGCGTTTACGTCCGATTTTATGGTCTACAGCGATGAGGCTCATTTCTGGTTGAATGGCTACGTAAATAAGCAAAATTGCCGCATTTGGGGTGAAGAGCAACCAGAAGCCGTTCAAGAACTGCCCATGCATCCCGAAAAATGCACTGTTTGGTGTGGTTTTGTACGCTGGTGGAATCATGGACCGTATTTTTTCAAAGATGCTGTTGGACGCAACGTTACGGTGAATGGCGATCGCTATCGTTCGATGCTAACAAACTTTTTGTTGCCAAAAATGGAAGAACTGAACTTGGTTGACATGTGTTTCAACAAGATGGCGCTACATGCCACACAGCTCGCGATTCTATGGCCATTTTGAGGGAAAACTTCGGACAACAATTCATCTCAAGAAATGGACCCGTAAGTTGGCCACCAAGATCATGCGATTTTAACGCCTTTAGACTATTTTTTTGTGGGGCTACGTCCAAGTCTAAAGTCTACAGAAATAAGCCAGCAACTATTCCAGCTTTGGAAGACAACATTTCCGAAGTAAATTCGGGCTATTCCGGCCGAAATGCTCAAAAAGTTGCCCAAAATTGGACTTTCCGAATGGACCACCTAAGACGCAGCCGCGGTCAACATTTACAATGAAATTATCTTCAAAAAGTAAATGTCATGAACCAATCTAACGTTTCAAATAAAGAACCGATGAGATTTTGCAAATTTTATGCGTTTTTTTTTTTAAAAAAGTTATCAAGCTCTTAAAAAATCACCCTTATACTTAATCCAAACTCCTTGAATTCTACTCTTCGACATGTTTATTGATTCTTTTCTTCAATCAATGCTTTGACATTCAGTTTCATGCTGCAACAAGTTCGGTATCATCTAGTGACTTAACTTTATTCAACTTTCTTTTATATTTTCACCTCTCAAAGCATATACTCGTATGCTAATGTGTAGATACATATGCGTTTGTAATGGTATGTTCATGTGAAACAGTAAAAGTGCTGATTGCAATAAAGCACAATTCCCTGCCTTCATTCGTTCTAAATCAAAGGCTAAAAGAGGCAACCTTCACCTTAACACAAATAGCAATAACAGCAGAAGCAGTGGCGTCAGCCCTGTGAGCGACATAAAAGGAGATAGGAAATGCTGGCGGGAAAACAGCGGTAGTTTCAATGACTAAAGCAAGGTGTTAATGGGAGTTCACGCTGAAGCGGAGGTGGCTTAAAAATGACAAGTACAACTGCTGCTACTCGTGGCGAATTGCGGGAACGGAAGCAGGCAGAGATGAATGGTGCACACCGAACAATGTATGAAGATTCTATGCTTCCGCTCCTTCAGCTATCGGAGTTAGCAAATATTGACTACATATACTTCTATGTAAGCAATAGTTGATACAGTAGCGGCTAAATAATGGTTACTAACGCATTTATTTTATGAAGTGGAGAATGGCTGCAATTACATAATTATTTTACTATATAACAAGTACATTTCGTCGTATAGTGAATATCACTAAGATAGGAGGATACAATTTGTCATCTCATTCACATTTTTATAAGCTATCAGATTATTAGCATTTTTTGATTTTTTCATTTTTTTGTTTCTAAGGTAATTTATATGTAGTCCAAACAATAACCATTAGATACAAATGTACATATGTATGTATCTCTATTTTGTACCCTTCTTTAAATGATTATCACGCACAATAGAAAAGTACCGGGTATACTTCAGTTTATAATGACAATGTAATTTTTTATAAAAATCACTTCTTTTGTATAATTTTAGCTTAAAGTTAAATATTCAATGTTATTGTTAAGAGAAATATTAGTTAAATGTTTTAAAATTTAATGTTATTAGGAGTGACAGTGGTAACTGCAGTGCGCGAGATTGGTGTCCAAAAACGAGGGTATATAAAACGGATGTTGATGCTTGAACTGTATGTGACGAACTGAGCCTGATTTCCCGTTGCCCATCCTTTTTGTTGAGTGGGTTGGCGTACAGATGTGTTAATTTGTGCTGTAGTGTCATTAGCTGTGGTGAATTGCGATGTAGCATTAGGATGTTCCAGTTTTACCGAGTAGAGGCGGTGGATGTTTAACTCATTTAAACAGATATAGTTATTATCATTGAATGGAACGAGCAATAAGTAGTTTATTTGATTCAACGTTGGAAAATTTCCACAATGTCAGAATCTCTATTTTAAGTTCTTCGATCTTCATATTTGTTTCTTTCACACTAACATTATTAACTTTTGTTGAACAAGCAAGACCATTGTTAAGGCTTTTTAAAGCAAATCTGTTGTGGAAATCAATGATTAACAATTTTATGTTTTCGCAAATATTTATCTTGTCCTGAAATATTTTTCTTATTTTTCAATTTCAATATTCTAGTGTAAATTATTCACTTCCGTTAAATAGAGCATGAAGCACCTAGAAACTTGTAACAGCATTCGCTAGATGTTTGCTACTTGTTACATTTTACAAGAAACCCCTAGTAAAATGAAAATACATTAGGTAGCAGGCGGCACATAACACCGAAGTTCAACAAAGTACAAATTGACTGAACAACACGTCGTAACTTTTCAAATATTGTACGAAGATTTCTTACACCAATGAAGGAATATGTCAATATTTATATATGTACGTAAAAAGGTGGATTTATATACGCAAAATATTTCCAGCTGTACTAGAGCGTATTTCAGAGTATCAGCACATATACAATAATACTACAATTTTTTGTTTTGCTACTTTTTTACCAATAAAAACCTTCCCGGTATGATTTGTATTACACACAATTTTCATATTTCTATTCTAGTTCGGATAAAAGATGTTTACACGTTTGCGCGCATCTTCCATACTTTTCTACTATTTCATGCTGTGACAAAAGCACTCTATGTAACTTGAGCATAAAAATGTCAAAAGCTGCTATGCATATTTATTTACAAAAAAGTGTAATTTTAGCTAAATCGAGCACCATAAAGTGGCAAATTTACAAATGTCATTGCGTGGAAAAGTCAGTGTAAAACATTGAGCTGCCACATTTAATTACTACTCAAAGTTAGCAAATTTGTACTAAAAGTAGGGATAGAAGCTTTTTTTTGCAGTTTAAACTGCGTCTAAACCATTTAACTATTCCCATATATTTTATATGAGTTTCTTTGGCATTTTGCAGTAATATTTTTTATACAAAGCATTAAATCTACCACTTTAAGAAAGTGATACTATATTACAAAATATTCTGCTCTACATAAAGATCCCTGCATGATTTTCTCATAAAAGCGTGCCTTTAGAAGTTATACGCAGTTACATAAAACATTCTGTATTCATTCATGTATACGCCATGGCGTATAAGCAACACAAAATGTGTTATAAATAAATCATTTATACGAATTCTTAGATCATTTGATGCATAACTTTAACTGCGTGTTAATTTTAAATGAACGTTTTAATGAAAAGCTCAATAGAATATTTGTCTGATCGATAATATATACACATATATATAAATATTCGAAATACCACCTATATGTATTGACAAAACACATGTATGCATTATAGCACACACTTTCGCTTCTGTGCACAGCTTAAAATTTAGTCATTAATCCGTTCGATTCCTTTTACCATGAAATCTCTGATTTCCGGGGTACTAAAATGAAATACTAAAATAATAACACCATTCAAATAGTTTTCATCATATCAGTCAATACCGAGAGTTTTGAAAAATGTTACCAATAAATATTTTGCAAATACAAGTAAGAGTAAGTACCCACTCAAAATATATTTATTGAAATTTGAAACAGTCAAAAAGTTTTGACGCATATATGTATGCGTTTTCTTTTGCACTTTTGCATTGCAACATTCTGCTTATGCTTGAGTTCGTTCCTCAGCCACTGCCGCCAGTAGCGGTAAGCCGACGCTTGCCTACATTGCAAGCGACGGTGTTGTCATATGCTGACTTGGCTTGTTGGAAACAGTAGCTACCACTTATGGCCCAATTCTTATGTTAAACTTAAATTCAATGACACATTCATTTTATGCAACCTGTTGCTACAGAAAACAAGTCAAGAAGCAGATTGTATAATGGAATAAAACTTTTCAAGAATAATGCCTTTAATGTATGATACTTTATGACCAAAAATTGTTTAGTTCCAACCAAATTGACCCATAGGTAGCGAATATTTCCACCCCATTACCTATATTTGGCTTTTTGCCGATAATGCTGGTCAAATTGGTGTCATATTTGTAACTGGAATTTAGAGAGAATATCTTCCTGTTAGCATTATGTCTGTGTGCTATAAATAGGTTAAATCGGCTCAATATTTCTCTTAGCCGCCATATACCTAATATAAAGATTTTCGAGGTTGACTTCTTAACGCATATTTTGCCAAAATGTGAAATAACTTAATAAAATTGAGAGAGCGTGTTTTTCTCAATGCTTAGTTTTGATTAAAATGAATAAAGTCGGGTGAAAGCTTGCCCTGGATCCCAAATAACTAACAGGCCTTATCTACCTGAAGGTACTTTCCTGGCTTTCATCCTTGCAATTATGAAAGTAAGTAACTTAGCTCTTCCTCACTTGTTTCAATTAATTTGAACATTGCTGGGTCACCAATTGAGGATGACTGCATTATTTGGTCATATGCTCAGATATCTTTTTTCTACTTCTTGTTTTTTATTTATGTGTTCAAGGTCAAGTATTTAAAGTCACTCACTTCAGTGCAGTTAGTAATTGTATTTGCATTGAGTGCACACATGAAGGTATACATTTTTTTTGTTATGATTGTTTTGTAAACCTATTCGACTAGTAGGTTTCATGCACACAATTATTCGTATGCTTGTCTGTGTACATTTGCTAGTCTCATTTATCATGTACTAAGTACTAAGCTTAATAAGTAAGTCATTTTTTACAATGTTAAATTCCCATTTTTGCTCTTTTTCTTAATAACTAGATTATATACATATGTATATTCACTGCTACGGAGTTAATATTTGAGGAATTTGGTCATTCACCTTTCATGAACTGTTATTGGTGTAAGCATATGTACATACAAAATAATACAAAACGAAATTAAGGACTTAGCTGTGATGAGTTATTATTTAAAATATTATTTAAAAAACTGAACTTTGCAAATACCATCGAATCGCTGTCGCTCCATTTCTTAAGAGGATACTTATGAATAATGGGTCAACCAAAAACGGTTGCAGCCTTATCAGGATAAACTGTAGTAAGAATTGACGGTCAAGAAAGCTCTATAACATGTTTAGCTACTGTGAGCTGTTATCCTACGCCAAATTGTACAGTCAAAAATTTGACTGCCTGTAAAGGTCAATCGCCCAAAGTGGTGTCAGCTTTGGTGAATTGGAGAGGAATATTGTTGCATCAAGGTACCATGATTTTTTCTACTATTTATTTCAAATGACTGTCGTCTACGCCATGGTCAAATTTATATAATGCTTTGTTTGCTAAGGTTTACTATTAATGATGTTAGTATTGAACTAATTTTATTGCTCTGAAAATTAATTGTCGTTAAAGTACATTATGTTAATACTAAAATACCTCATTGAAATTTACATGCAAGTTTCGTAAAAAGCTCACAATTTTGGAGATGCTGTACAATTTCTTATGAGAATTCTAACATACATATGCTGTCACACTGCTAACGATAATAAAGAACTACGCTCGCGTGCTTTTCCATGTTATTACTTTTATGAGCTCATACTCTTATTGGACTAGTTTTACTCTTACTGAGAGGGTAAAATGAGAGTGCTTTTATCGAATTGAGTGGTAGTAATTCGGCTATAACGGTTAACTCAAATGTCAGATACTAAAAAAATTGTTTAAGGCGTCCAGTGGATGCTCTTAGTTATATGTAAAATAACAAAAATTTACGATCTCGTCCTTTTTTTACGGACTTACGTTATTAGTGAATGTTTGCTTTATTCTGAAAGGACATGCTGTGGAATCTGTACAATTTACATATTATGTTACTGTTCTTTTCTGTGGATCTAAACAGTACTACCTAGGTCAATTTACTCCTTGCTCAGTTTATGTTAATGTTAATGAATGACAGAAATGTACTGATAACATGACCTCATCTTGTAAATGCTTAGCAGCTGCTAAAGATAATCTAAATGTACGTTCTGCCATTTCTCTTACCATTTTATACCGTGACTTTACTACAATTATGGTAAAACAACATCATGTGGCAAAAATTCAATATAATTCAAGGTTCTTTTGTGCTCTCCCATAATACTCCTCTTTCACATACTATACTTCGCGAATGTTACAAATCACTGTAACACTCTCTTCCTATTTTTCTCATAACAGTTCGCTTTTGACCGGCTTACTGTGCGTTAACGAACGATTGCAATGTTCTAAAATCAGAATGCAGTAAACGTATTGAATTGATTATAAATAAAATAATTTGTTAACTAAGTTATTAAAGCAATCAAAGTGCTAAAAACCTTACTACATTTGAGTTACTTCCTGCAGTACGAGAGCCTTGGTCAAAAGGAGAGAAAGCATAGCCACAGGGTAATTGAAATGGATGCTCTCTCTCATTTCTATTTACCCTACCCAAACTTTTAGTTAAGTTATGACTGCCTGTAAAGTACTAAAACTACAATGTCTGCGGAAGAGTAATGTATCTATTTGGAAATGTACAGAGCAGTGTCGGGAATTACGCTCCTCATCACGAAACTGTTTCAAAACACATCTGCTTTCGGCACGTTGGATCCTGACGACAAGCAGCATAACTGATATACGCACACACTAATAAGTGTCTTATGTATATGTTATATGGATGCGTGTTTTTCGTGGTTTAAACAGTAATAATTTTCTAAGGTGCTTTTAGTACCCATTAGAACGCTTACTGTAACGGATGAGCATGTGGAAGAAGTGAGACTCGTGTGCGCTGCTAAAGGACTTACAATAATAGTTTCATTTAGACGTGCGTATGAAAAGCGCATCTCACCGAATTAAATTAAACTATAAGCACGAATAAGTGTGCCGCTTTGCTCTTCAGTTCATATTTCTAACAACTTTTTTATATGTGTCTTTAGTTAATTCTTTTTGAAGTGCCAATTGTTTAAATGCAATTGAGAGATAAACACATTTTTGCATATACATACATTCATATGTACGGTGTATGAGAAAATCATAAATGAAACAAGTGTTGCGATCGAGATTTATCATTGATTCAAATTCTTGAATAAATAACCTTCGATAATAATATGCTATAAAATGAAATAAATTATATTACATGAATTGTTCACCTAAAAAATCCATATTTTACTGCAATTAGAGTTTATTATTCTTTTAAATGTATGCAGCTAAATAGCAGTAGCGAGTGCACCCGTGACGGACACGCATTTCAAAATCGAAGGGACCGATCTTTATAGTATCAAAATTTTTAATGAATACTATTAAACCCTGTAGTCAAGGAAGCATGTTATAATGTACCAAACTATGACCAGAAAATCATTGAACTTATTCAGTTCACCTTAGCATTTTTCAAACAAAAGTGAATTGATTTCAGTGAGCATTGATTTTGCAACCAGCACCGATGCAAGACCTTTCCAGTCCAAAGAAATACTGTCTTATTGGTACTTACACGGTGATGCAAAATGTTTTGTAGGTCGCGTATTGTCAAAAGTTAATGGAAGAAAGTGATTTATAGACATATTATATATAACCCCCATTTCTCCCATTTTACATCTAAATGAGGTTGAAGCAGTTATAACTTATGCGAACCGGACAATTTGTCTAAAATTGATATTAGCCGCTTCAACAAATTTGTTATAAACTCTTTTTATACTTTGTCGAGGGACGATGTTTTTTTCATAATAACGAAACGGGGTTTCTTGATGCTCAAGTCTGATTACCTAACCTAACCTCTGAAATTTGTATGGTAATGGAAGCTTTATACATTTTAAGCACAAAATATTTAACGGAGGACAGTTCTAGTCCATTTATTGAAATTAAGTCTTTGTGAGGATGTGAGATCGATTATAACGTTATGGAAGGCATAACCTGCTCTCTCCTAAGTCTCAACGACCCACCTAGCCCCATCTTATTGATATATTTCAGTGTACTTCTAGCTGCTAGTGAAGCGAGGTGATCCCTTTTTGGACAAGTAGCTAATGTTTGTTTCTAGGAAAGTTGATTATATATGTATTTAAACCTGCTGAGATTATAACCATTAGCAATTTTTAATGGTGTATGCATTGGAGTTGTTACCAATGCCTCTCTGTTGATTCCTACTACCCTGCCTAACAGTTCCTTTATGGTATGAAAACCCACAGCGATTAAGGGTTCAGAGCCTACGATGTTAGTGGATCCTGCGGAGCGGGCAAGCACATTAGCCAGTTCATTCCCCGCTATATATTTCCGACCGGGAACTCAGATGAGGCGCACTTGGTTACGTTCAGATAAGCTATTTAGCCGTTCACAACACCTCCACCAGTAGCGATTTGATCTCGGGATTGTTTTAACGGCCGCTTAACTGTTCATTGCGATATTTTCGTTGCATTTTTATCTCTATGCACCGACTTACTGCAAAGGCTTCTGCATGAAAAATGCTCAGAAAACTTCCCATAAGTATGGAGAATTTGATACATCCTTGACTTGCAACCCCAAGATTTACCAGCTAATCGATTGCACACCATAAGTGCTTTAATTACTTTGAACATGGTCAGGTCCCCATGCTGCTTCCAACACAGAGATGAACCCTGCGTGAGACCAAATATTAATATCTATTGTTTACCTTAAATTTCCTATTTGGTCATTATCGAAAAAGCTTAGTACCACTTTTATTTATTCTTACTTTTTTCTTAGTGTATTAAAATTACAAGACGAAGTTACTTAATGCATGTGCCAGATAAAAAAGCACTGAAGACAATGTGAATGTCGACGTAACGAAATCAAGAGATTTATACCTATTAGATGTTTAAGTTGTATTTAAAGCTGCATAATTTAATTATATATTATTTAAAATCAAAAGAATTTTCCTCTTCTTTTATCGTTTCAAGTTGCGGGGGTATAAAATGCTCGGTTACACCCTAACTTACCCCTTCCTCACTTGTTTGAAATGAAGTTTTGCATCAAATGGAAATGCTTACACGTCTTCGATTTTTTTAAATTTTGAGAAATGTTTGGTTACATCCAAACCTAGCTTTCCCTACTTGTTATCAGCTCAATTACAGAAAAATCAAACATCTCCATGCATTCGATTCACGTTCGAAAACAGCGACGCTTCAACACCTCTAGGCGTGATTGTGATTTCATAAATATCAATTTACATTATTACAGTGTGACAATTCCAAATTAGCGCTTTAAGGATTTCTGTTTAAGCTAAAGTCAGGTATGAACTTAGTTTAGTTTTGGAACTTTCAGTGTTCGCAGCGCCAAACAATTTATAGCCGAGTTGAACTTGAATCATTTTTCAAACTAAATAGGTTTCATAAATCGCATTCACGGCCGCTGTTTCGTTATAAGCCGTATTTTTAGCAAAAATATTTGTACTTATACACGCCTAAATGCGTACCATACATGTGTTTGTGTTTAACGTTATTGGCAAAGGAGCATAAAGTTTGAACATATTTCCGAAATTCAATATTTAAATAATATATTGATTAGTATTTGAGATACGCGTCGTTTTGTGAGGCTATAAAAGTGAACTCTTTGATTTTTGCTATGTCTGAATTTATTGAACTGGAAGCGCGATATAGCACCATCTCATACTGCATTGGTTATTCGTGATCATTTCGTCACAATTTAAACTAATACCGTGCCGCAACCAGCGCAAGTTTACCTTCGGGTAACTTCTGGCTGTTCAGCAAATTCACATGACCACTCCGAGGACACCGTTTTGGCTCAATTAAGGTTATAAAAGCTGAATCGAATAAGGTTCTGATAGCCATCACAACGGAGGAATTTTCCAAGAGCTGTGATGACTGGAAAATTCATTATCATAAGTGTATTGCAGCGGGAGGGGATTACTTTGGAGGAAATGAAAGGTGCAAAGTTCACCTTTCAATTAGATCACAGCAGTATATACCTAAATATTCGTAACGATATTAGTTGAAAATGTGGCGAAATGATCACGAATAACTAATGCAGTTATCGCACCTCTTTGTTACTATGTTAATCAGACATAGTAAAAATGGAAGTATTCACTTTTGGAGCATCACAAAACGACGCGTATTTCAGATACTGATGAATATTTTGACGTGAAATTTAGCATAGATATTACTAAAGGAATACCAACTTACAGAAAAAAAACTTACCAATTCGGAAAATACGCGAAGTATAAATTAAAAGTCAACTTTCAATTTAATCACAGTAGTGTTATGTGTTTATAGAAATAACCAGGTCACCTCGCCGGCATACGTTTATATATGTACCCTTGTTGCGGAGTAATGTTTTCATTATAAGGTAAAAGATTCTTTCATTTTTGGTAAATCAACACAACGATAACAACAATAAAACAATTAAGTACAAAAGTAACACACATTTTATGCATTTACCTATATTAGACCAATTATTCTCATATCTCCAACACTCATAAGCAGCACTCATGTGCAATACTGTTTTCGTAACAACAGAAAACATGAGGCCGGATAAATTCTACAAAAGAATTCATCGAAGGAGTAAAAAAATCGAGTGGCGGCGGCTTCCATATTTTTTAATGACATAATAAGTATATTAGCTGGCGGCAGCGTTTGCGGTATTGATTCGGTGGCAGCCGAGATAGCGGAAGTGTGGGGGGTGGCATTGGTATCGATAGTGATGGTAGTGCAGGTGATAGGAACACACCTTCGAGCGCTCGACTGCTATTTGAGAAAGGTAGGCGAGTAGAGTTATAGAATTGCTGTGGATCGATGTGTGCGTTGAAGTATAAGAAATTATGAGTGCTTACTAGAAACAAACAACGATGCGTAACACGCTAATATACAAGTAAATTCAGTGAACATTTGCCTAGAACGTGGTTGCTTAGGATAACCTAGCAGTTAAAAAAACGGAAGACCACTTGTTAGTTTAGTTGTATTCAGAAATCATCAGTCAATGTGATGAGTGCTGAGCAAAAATTTGTGCGTCAATTGAAAATTATGACAACCTGATACCGTTACGGATAGTGATTATTTTGATATGACATCTGTGTAAGTGACAGTCATACCAACTTAGAAAAAAAAAATATTTCGACGAATAGATTTTCGCGCGTATTTTAGACTAAAAAGTCTTACTGTTTTTTGCCCACTTACATGGAAAAAGAAAAATGAAAATTAAAGGAATTTTTACGTTGGATCCTTATTTTGCCTTAGTAACCAATCAGTTTGAGAAAGAACGAACAACCTACGAAGCATATATAACATACACATTGAATATTCCTTATTCTAACCAGGTGCATTGTTTAATGCATCAATATTATCTTTATTACTTACCGCAATTTATGATTACTGCATTGGCGTGTATCTAAAACATGAGCTAAATTAATACTACGCTTAAGGAAAATCATTCGTTGAACGAACACTCATTCATACATTGGTTTTCAGTAAAAAACATAATATAATCTCTATAAAATACACCGAGACTTTCATACGTATGTAAGTGGTTTGTAAGTAGTATGTATATGTACGAGTATGCCCAACGAAAACACTTGTTGAAGGAAGCACAGCATCAAGTCATGGCGTAATGTATAAACTGTGAGTAATTGGTAACAAAAGCAGCATTTAATTGGATAACAAATTTTCGTGGGTGCGTGTTGTATTGCAATGCATAACAACTGTATACAACATGAAACCCATACATAAAAATATTACGTATACGCCATGTCGTCGATGCAATAACAATGTCTGCAGTTTCCAAATTTAAATCAACCATTAAACTTCGCATCATTAAACCTGTATTAATATAGAAGCTACTGTACTGTGCTAGTATTATACTCCCCTCAAGTACTTCCACCACACTCCCCCGAACATATTACCATTCTTACTTGGTTATGGTTGGATATATTTGACTTCACTCATCTCTTCATCTTTTTCTCTATTTTAGGTGCTGCACTTAATAAAATTTAACGTCGAGGATCGAAGGGTGAACTACACACAGCACGAAGCGGCTGATGGTGAAAGTGACTAAATAGAGTAATGAGGCTGGCCTCTCTGCCAAGTGCGTGCATCTACCGGCACATGTGGAAATCCAAGAGAATCACACATATGTACATCGTCGCTCGAAGCACTGTATATGATGTGGTAGCGACCGTCATTTGATAACAATGACGGCTTTCAATATTACTGCAAGGATTTGGCCGACTTATTGGCCGGAAAGTTGGGCATCCCTTTTGAGTATTCAAGTATTTTTGACAAGGAAAATGCATACGCTAGCATAAATTTGTAAGTACATATACATATATATATTTTTTTAATTCCATGAGTGTTGTAATTCCGTTTGGCAATATAAATATTTCCATTGTGACAAGTCTAACAGCATCAGCTTTAGGGTTTCCGAAAGATGCTTTAAGAAAATGATAATTTCAGTAAAAAATTTTAGTAATTATTCAGAATTTTAAGTAAAGTTACATTAACTTAATGTTACATCCACAGACAAAAAATCCGTGGCCAAAGATTATTTCATCGTTTTTATTCGTTATGGAAAATAGACTAATTATTGTTTAAAAATATATCCATACTTTCTTGCATAGAGCGATTGGAAAATTTCAGATTAATCCGGGAATTGATAAGTAGTAGTTAAAAATAAAATCTTATTAAAATTAAAATATGTTCGTGATACCGAGATTTTAAAGTCTTCCAATATCATAATATCTTTATCAACTCTTCGCTATTATGTAGTTACATATTTATACAAGTATGTTCTTCATTACATTTACTTACAAGTATTCATAACGGCAAGCTGAAATATGCATTAGAAAATTATATACTGTCTATTCCAGCATTTAAAATATTTTCTTTATTCTGTTTTTCTCCAGTCTCCGTCCTCACACTCTGATAACGATAAAAAAATAACGCATTTTAAACAGCGATTGGTAACTTCATCTCTCGGTAAGTACGCATTATTTACTTCTTTTGCTAAAGATTACTAAAACCTTGACTAAAAAATAACTGAATGCGTTTAATTTAATATGCTGCATGCCAAGTGATGGTTTTTCATATATGGGCAATTGTCAAAAATGGTCGAAGGATCTGACCCCGCCCACATTAAGGTAAAAATCAATATCACGGGATCTACTAGACCGATTGCAACCGAATTCGTTACATAACATAATATTGATATTCTTACACTGCGGTGTGCAAATGTTCGAAATCAGACAAAAGCCACCTACATGTTTCTAATATAACACAATTGGAGATTATATCTGATTCTTCGACTTTCCGCTATACAAATTAAGAAATCCTCAAAGTATTCGGATGAAACTTTGCACATTGAAAGCTCTCAAGGTAGTTCATATTACGCCTAAAATTTTTTCGAATTCAGGCTATAAATTTTCAAGAACCCAAACGCCAGTGATACAGCTCATTTTTTGCCGAGAATATATTTTTTAGTTACTTTTAGAGGGTGATCAATTACGAGGTTCCCTGCTCTAAAACAAAAAACATAGAAACTTCAAACTTAATGGGAAATATTTATTATCATTCGAAAAAACATTCCTTGGCATTTATTTTTTGAAAATTATCTCTTTCAAATGTTGGCCGCGGCTACGTTTCAGATAATCCACCGCTGAGCCCAATTTTCAATTGCTCGTTCGAGTAGTTCGATTGGTAACTGAAGAATGACACGCGTGATATTTTGCTCCAAAACCTAAATTGAAGCGGAAAAAAGTCTAACGGTTTGATATCACAAAATCTTGATGGTCAATCGACCGACCCAAAACGTGAAATTATCTATTTTCCGAAGTGTTCTCTTAATAAATCAATTGAATGATGCGATTTGTAGAAGTGGCGCCGTCTTGTTGAAACCAAATGTCGCCGAGATCACGATCTTCAATTTCTGGCATCAAATAGTTAATAGAAATATGGACCGATGTTTCACCTGCCCATAAATCGCACCAAACCGTTGTTTTTTTGGATGAAGTGGCAGCTCTTGAATCTCTTCAGGTTGCTCTTCGTCCCAAATGCGGCAATTTTCCCTGTCTACATACCCATAGTCGTGCTCTTTTCGGTGGAATATCATCCAAAAGTGCATGGTGGGTCTCAAGATGGGTGATGATGTGGGCAATTGTACGCTCAGAAGATCGATTATGATGTTCATAAGTTCGGCGAAACGCGCGAAATGCATTCTTTACAGAACATAAATTTTCGCAATGGAGTTGAACAACTTTCAAACTTTGTTCAGGAGTAAGTCTTTGTATGATGAAATGCCAAAAAATACTGAACAAAAATAACATGACATCTTGATGCGACTTACGCGTGATCTGTCAAAAAAGGATTTTGAAAAAAGTACCTCTTCTTTAATTACCAGTTATAATAATATGCTCGTGTGTCAGAAATGGCTTGAATCAAGGATCAATACGTCCCTTAGCTCACATACCTAATATAAAGGTTTTCGAACTTCCAGTTGACTTTTTATTAAATATATCGGTCAAAGTGCAGATTTAATAAAAAGTTTCGCAACCACCTATGTACCAATATAATAAATATATGTGTGTGTATGTGTATAGGTATTTAGCTTTTTTTAACTCTTGCAAGGTGCAAAAGTATTAAGTGTTCGGATACACTCAAACATAGCTCGTTCTTACTTGTTATATAGGCATTCTTGTTGCCAAGTGTTGGAAGTGGGATTGCATCCTTATTTTACGCCATTCGACTTATACTTCGGGTTTTTATAGTGCTGACTTTGTTGGCTAATTTTCTGCAATAGGATGGAAATTTTCTTTTGGGAAAATTCGACTAGCCTTTGGTCTAACTCAGGGCAATCACATATCGTACACAGATGAATGATTATTTTTCCTTAGCCATGACTGTAGTCCGCACCGACGATAAAGCCATTTGTTTTCTGTTGGACCTTTGCATATCCATATGTAAAATAGATTTTATTTACACTTCTGCTGGGCAAAATTACAGACAAGGTTAAATAGGAAAACTTTGAAAAATTTATTTTGGCATAATTTTATTTCATTCTATTCTATTTGGGAATAAACGGTGAAATTATCCTGCGTGTGCCTTGTGTAATGTCGCGGATATATATATATATATTGTAACAAGACAAGTGTGGGTAGAAATGGTGGCATCCACAGCTGCAATAATAATAACAACAGAACAGAAAATTACCACCGAATCGAAGCTTATGGTTTGTTCACGTCTTCATTTTGGTTATTTGGTAAATTTTCTATGTAACAAAAAAGTAGAAAGCTGATAAAGTTCACTGCAGTAAACCATCGAAAAGTTTTCCGATTAAAAAATTTAAGTTATATGCTGAACATGGTAAAGCGTTTGTTTAACCAGCCAGACTCAACTATATACCACTAGCGGCCATAAACTAAGTATAAGAAGTTATTGAAACTCTTGCAATTTAGTTGCACCCAAACTTTTCAAAGCTGATTTTTATTCAATAGTATGCCCGTATTTATACTCCAAATTTCAATACCTACTATGCCACAATTTATTTCTAATTACTACTTGTTCCTCTTTTGATTACTTCTTTAAACTTTTTCGATCACGTCAAAATAGTGACATTAAATTAAGCAAAAATGATCGAAGAAACGGTTTGAGAATCTTTATTTTGCATTTCGGTAGTGGGAAAGAATCGCTTTATTGCATCCAAAAACTTTATTCGCATTTCAGTTGAAATGATAACCAACTATTTAATGCCCGTAATCGAAGCTTGTGATCTCGGCGGCATTTAGTTTCAACAAGACAGCACCACTTCCCACACTTCGTATCAGACAGTGGATTTATTGAAAGAACACTTGGTTGAGCAGATAATTTCACGTTTTGGGTCTAGTCTAGGCGGACAATTTCGTATTAGAGATTATTCGCACTTCAGTTGAAATAGTATATAAAGAGAAATTATAAATCTTCAGACAGATTGAATTCGTTTCATAGATTTTTTTGTGAAATATTTTTAACCTTTACATAATGCACAAACTTCTCTTCTTCTCTCTTCCGCTCATACAGGTTAAGCAAATGAACAACTACAAGAATAGCATTGCCTTCAAACTGGTGAGCGAACGCGGAAAATACATTGGCCGATAGTGGATATATTAAAAAAGGAGGTAATATGAAGCGCACACCCACGGCTTACCTGTAACATGTCAATCATACTGATTTAATTTCGTTTTTTTCGTTCTTTTCTCTCTCTTTTACTCAACCGTAAAATAGATTACTAGGGACTTGGGCCGAATGCAGTATGGAAGCCCAACTTTATGCTGCTCTATAATGTCATCAGTACAGCTGTACGCGATACCTTGGAAGAACGTGGTGAGTTGCCATGTACTGCTCCTCTCGCCCATTGACTTCGCATCGATGCTTTAATGTTGATCTTTGCCACATAAATGGCGTCCTAAGTGTGAGGTGTACAAACATCAGGTTGGTCTCTCCAATACCGGAAAATGTTGTTATAGTTTTGAAATATTCGTATATTTGTAGCTATACTGGTCGTTATTATACTTTTATAGTATTTGAATATTGTGGATATTCGAAAACACATATGTATTTATAGCTTGCTTTCCGATTTTCGTGACACGCTGGTGGCGTAAAGCTGAGACGACACTCATAGGTTAGGCATTCATTAATTGATTAAATAGTTATTCTAAAAACTAAGTAGCATAAGGAAGAAGGGTATAGAAGTCCTAAATTGGCTTTGAAAAGCAAAAACAGCTATAGTTTATTCGAATACTTTGTAATTTGAATAGTAAACTCTTAAAAGAATAATACATTTCGTGCACTGGTGCAAAGAAATATAATTTTATAGTCCGCAACATGTTTCCGCAGAGTGCTATTGCTCATTTTTTATTGTTTATACAACTTAAAACATATTGAAATAGATGTGAAGAAACTTTGAATATTTCACTTAAAAAAAATATGGAAAGGCTTCATGGGGTATCAAAATTGGACAATGGGCTTGGCAAAATGCGAAAAAACATTTTAATTACCTTACCGAGAAGTTACTATTCACTTATAGAGTTTCAAAAATCTAAAAACACAATAATATTATTTTTAACTCTTTAGTTTCCTCAACATATTTAGAAACTATTAATAATAGTATCTAATTTATCTACTTATATACTAAAAACTGTCATTATCTTCTTCTGCTCTTTTACAGGCAAGAGTTTAATTGCTGTCATTGGCGCACCCGACAACAAATGGTCAAAAGCCGGCATTGAGTCCCCTCATTGGTTGACGATTACCGCTTGCATCATTGCGTTCGTTTACTTTGTCATTTGCAATTTGATTTTGGCGTTACGTTGCACTTTAAAGTAACAGCATATAAAGGAAGGAGAAGTGGCTGCCAACCTGAACACTGCAATACCAGCATTGATCCCTCCCAGAAAGAGACACTGGGAAAATATGTTTGAAATGTATGGGCATATCTTTGTTTACCGAGGTTGTAGTTAATATACTATAAATTGATTGAATTTAATTTAAATTAAAACGATTTTTGCATAAAAACACGCCCATGTGTGAATTTACGTTTCAATGGAATGTAAAGAATTCAGTATCAGTAAACACAAAAACCAAAGCAATAAATGGTTCTTTGATTTTTATCACCATTTAGTTATGATTATATACACATACATAATTTGTTAGTGATATTTTAATAAAAAAAAATAAGTAAGAAAGGACTATGGTATGTTCGGGTATAACCAAATATTTTATACCCTCGTAACTTGCAACGACCGAAACCTAGGAAATTCATTCAAGTATTGGTAAAACTTTATACTAAACTAGGAGAAAATTGGTCTGACTTATCCATTTTAGCAAGCGGATGTACTGTTCTTGGTAAGAAATTTTTTCTAAATTCTAAATTCGGTAAAATATCAGCCAAATACACTTATATGCGGATATTTCATCTATATCCCGATTTCGACAATTGTACAAACTTTTATCACGATGGATTCACTCTGTAATGGGTTGTGTACTGAAGGTGAAATATCAGCTGAAATTCAAAGATTAGGTATGAGGGAAATAAGCGTGGTTGTCAAAGGTACGAGGTGTGTTCAAAAAGTATCGCGAATTTTGTGCTTTTTCAAAAATTATTTATTTATTCATGAATATCTACTTTGTCCCCTTCAAAGTAATCCCTATGAGATAGTATACACTTGTGCCAACGGGTTTTCCAACCTTCAAAAATCATTTTTTTTTTATCTTCTTCAGCTCCTCCTTCGATGCCGACTTTATCTCGTCAAGAGAAGCGTAACGTCGTCCTTTCATGAGCCTCTTCAGTTTAGGGAACAAGAAAAAGTCACAGGGGGCCAGATCTGGGGAATACGGTGGCTGCGGCATCATTAGTGTGTTGTTTTTGGCCAAAAAGTCGCGCACAAGCAACGATATGTGTGAGCAGGGGCGTTATCGTGGTGCAAAAGCCAATTTTTGTTCTTCCACAAATCCGGGCGCTTCTGGCGGATTGTTTCGCGCAAATTGCGCATAACACACAGGTAATATTCCTTGTTGACCGTTCTTCCCTGTGGCAAGAACTCATGATGCACCACGCCCCTGCAATCGAAGAAAACTGTCAGCAAAACTTTCGCGATACTTTTTGAACACACCTCGTATTCACAGTATAGTATAGTATAATAGGAATGGTTGGTTAACCAAATATTGGGTTGGTTGGTCGATTGGTCGGATAGTTCCTGAGATATATACCATATACAAGTGGTTGGGGGTCCAAACCTTACACTTGCTCCCATAAAACTCTCCCTCTCCACCTTAGTTTATTGGTTCTGGCGCATTTTTTCAGTGAGCTATGGCACTTCTAGTAGTTTGCAACATATGTGTAGAGTGGGATTGATAGTTCACGATTTTACCCATTTTCCCAGCGAAAGAAGTTAAAACTACTTGAAAACAAAATTGGTTGAGTTAGCTTTTGCGGTTTGGAAGAAATGTATTAAATGTTTTTTTTATTTATTTAAAATTTTTTTTAATTTTTTTAAATAAAAAAAATCGGCCCACTCCGGGAGTTGCAGGGATAGTTGTCATTTTAATTGAAGTTTTTTTTTTTTTGAGGAAAAAAAAAAAACATGGCGAACTTTCAAAAAAAAAATTATGATTTTACTTAAAAAACCGATTATTTTATATAATTGATCGTGTTAATTTTTTTCGAGTATTTTGTCGAAAAGTTCATTGAAAAACAAAAATTTAAAAAAAAAAATGGTCCCCAAAAGTCAATTTCTACAAAAGTTATGGCTATTTGAATATAAAAAAGCCATTTTTTTAGCAAAAAATAGCAAAATTCATAACTTTTTTGAAGTTGGACAAAAAATTTTGAAAAAATTCTCAAAAATGTTTTTCAAAGGATAGAAAAGGATGGATAAGTTTCAGCAAAATCTAAAGGGGTCGGGTTCAAAAGTGGTCGATTTGGTATGGAATACCCCATATATAACACCAATTTAGCTCGATTGGTTTTAGGTGATACAAAAAACTGTTAAGTTAACAGAACTATTATAATCTGTACAACATGTTGCTACACTTAGTATAAAAAGCAGACTTAATGGATATTAATATACGTGCAAAATAATATAAAACAACTAGCTAACAAACTAATGTAATTAAAAACAAACAGTTTTTATCAAAATTTCTGCAGTTAAATTATTTCACTCACACAAGTACATAATTTATTTTGAATATTTCACCAAAAAAATTAGTGAAATTATATTTTACCAATTATTTGCCAATGACAAGCAATTTCTCGATTTTTGCATTAGTTATAATATTTTCCCTAATAAATAATAACAATTAAAGAAAGATATTTAAAAACTTTAAATAAAGATAAATTTATAAATTTTGCAACTACAGTGATGGTTTTCATATCAGATTTAGCTTTTGAATAAATTTATTAGATACATATCATATTTGTGGTTTAATTGCTTGGCAAACAGTAGTCATTTATACGTTTTGGATTTATGTAGCTGAAATGAGATAATATTTAATTTGTAAATTTGAATGCTGTTTTTGCAAACATAGTTTTTCAATATTTGCGCTGTGATATGCGATATGATTTCCAACACTTTTGTTACTTCCATATATGCACTAACAAGTAATATTCATTCATCTTTCATAAACATACTTCATAGTTCAATGTCCTAAATTAGTGTGTCAGAATAAAACTTTTGTTATATGTAA
Organism: Bactrocera dorsalis; assembly: GCF_023373825.1. Classification (NCBI taxonomy): domain Eukaryota; kingdom Metazoa; phylum Arthropoda; class Insecta; order Diptera; family Tephritidae; genus Bactrocera; species Bactrocera dorsalis. The sequence continues at coordinate 29,730,645 of NC_064307.1, read as the reverse complement.
ATAAGTATTAAGCAAGAGTTTACTAATGCCCCCAAAATGCTTTTAGTAATATAATTAAACTATGATTATATACATGGAATAGGAAATATGCGAAGGTAAAAATCGACTTCATTTTTTTAACCATGTGACATTCTTGATGTGATCCAAATATAGTTATTAAACTAAATGTCATATAATATAACTTAATAAATTACCAAATTTGTTTGTAACTCATTCACGATTTCGTCGAATAATGGATGATGAACTCTTTCGCAAGATTTTTATATTCTTGCTACATGATGCAACAAAGTTCTTTTCACCTTTGTTTGCATCACCAAGAAAAAAACTATAAATATATAGGGCTATATATACACAAAAGATCAGAATGACGAGACGAGTTGACTGGCTGTTCGTCCATCTGTCGGTTTGTCTGTTTAGGCAAGCTGTAACTTGAGTATAAATTAAAGGTTTCTTGACAGAAAAGATAGTAGGGTTCGTAAGATCACCCACGCCTACAAAACGTCAAATAAATATCCCACAGGCATTAAGTTTTACAATTTCGATGATACAAAAGGGCTAAGTAGGGACTGGGATCAGAAATTCAAGATTCACACAACATCTTGGGGGTTGCTATTTTTTTAATCAAAAAATTTTGGATTAAAAATTAGAGAGATAGCACAAAGAATTTTTTTATATTTCAGATGAAACCAAAACTTAATTTTAATCTTTGCGTTAATACATCTGGTTTGATATGACATTATTTTGACATTTGACGTTTACTAATAATGACTAACAATTTTTCACATAATATTTCATTACTTTTATTAAAATAAAACATTATTGTCCAATTATTCTAATAAATTCTATTTTCAAATAAAATGTGATGAACTTAGCTCAATATTTATTTTATGATTTTCACCCTTTGTAAATTCATAAACATTTATTGCATTTAATCTGAGTGCACCATTGCGTATGAGTACCATTAAATAAAGCTGTTCTCTGCTTTTATGTAGCATTTTCCTGGTTAATACACTACAAAGCGCAGGAAATGAAATTTCCCACCTACTTTCATTACTTTTTCTAAAATAATTACCTGCTGAGCGCTTCATTTTTAATCTGATAAATATGACTTTCATTACGCAGCTTATCAGTGGCAACAATAAAAGCCGCAATAAGAACAGTAGTAGCAAAGTTCAAAAGGATAAAGTAAAAACAGGTAGAAATTTGTAAAAAAAATAAACCACCATAAAGATATAAAGAAAAGTATTAAACCTGGCAAGTATTTCAAAAGGAAGTGATACCAATTAAGAATTCTTCTTGCACTGTTGCAGGTCGTCCTATCAAAATATCACCCAAGAGCAAGAACTAACGGAGAGCGGGCTTAGAAATAAGTAAAGTAGAATAACGATATCAATCTAATAATAATAAAAACAGCAAACCGTAAGAACTGATTTTCTTATTTAACGTGGATACTTAATTTCATGGTCCATTTTATATTCTACAATGGCACCCACTTTTCACTACCGGCTTCTATCATTATTGCAAAAATTACTTTTTCGGTCCAACAACAGCGTTAAAACAACATAAACAATGGTAATGAGAATGTAGTAATAATAAAAGGAGTAAAGAGAGATACGGTGAGCGGAATCGCTTCCATCAACAAAAGACAATAGAAGGCGAAATAGACGAAGCACATTGCACGTACACCAAGAACGGTGCAAGCCGACAACCGAGCAACTTGAACAATAAGTCAGCGCCAAAAAATGTAATGCGCTTTCTTGGAAATTTTTAGTTATATCTTAAAATTATTTGTTCGAGCATCATGCCACAGTCGTTTGCATCGCCTTCCCTGCAGCATTCGTCGCACACTGAGGGAGGAGACCCGGAGTCTCAAGAGGATTTGCAATTTCTGCGCGATCATTGGAAAGGCATTCATAATGGATGCAAAATTTTTCTTAGTATGCCGAGACAATTTTACCAAAAAACAAGAAAAGTTCTACACGAAAAAGTGAATGAAAGTTATAATAAAGAAGAAATTCAGAAGAAATCATTCCCATTTCAATGGCAGTTCCATGATACGAAAGAAATAGCTTTGCCCTGCAGTGTTACCCTCGATTTAATAGGGAAAATAAATTGTATAGTAACAAGAAACACTTCTGTCTAGCCGTATAATGTAACTTTACCTGTACTTGATTAAAACAAAACTGTTAAATATATCCCAGTTTCTCGCTGATTTAATTGGTATTAATTAAATTCATTGGAATCAATTGGTAAGATATACATTTTTCTGTTAAATGATAAAGGTAAGTTATTTAGATAAGCCATATTTAAAATACATCAGCAGGCAGCTTAAATATTCTGTGTTGTTCGTTTTCGCCTCTACCAAAAACTAGCTTATGTTATTTGCCAGCGCGAAGTGCTGCGGACAGCGGAAAAAGAAACACGACGATAACAGTTGTTAATGAAGCATAAAAATACCTTGGCTTACCAAAGGCCAGGAACTAAGTCAGAAGAGCTTTTGCAAATAACCATACCGACACATCTGCAATTGTAAATTTCTTTCAAACTCATGCGTACGACAAGCAAGTGAGCATACCACACACGAATTGCTTCAAAGCACCGCAGCAAAGAAAAAAGTGAAAGTGATCTCTAAGCACCAACTACACGCAAATTGTTTGCAAATAACTTGCCACTGTTAAGCAAAAATAAATTAAAATGAACGATGCTTGCTTCAACGAATATTGAGGTTATGCGGTTGCTTGTTTTTACAAAAAAAACTAAAAGTAGCTATTGCAAGTAAAAAAGTATTTAAATTTATGTACAAAAGTTTTGCAGAATAGCCGATTCGCAGGCTTAAATTGTTAGCTAATTAGATTTTGCCCCAACCACATTGATTCTTTTACAGCCATGCTCAAATTTTCTTAGAATATAAGCTTCATAGAATATAAGCACAGTGTAAACATGTAATCATTTTAAGTTCAAATGAGGATATTATTTATTATATTATTTTCTTCTCTCTTTATGCATTTCAAGCAGACTTATTCACAAATTTGTGTTGGTTCTTCTTTATAGTGGTTATCGTCCGTTTCACAATTAACCATGATTTAATGGTATGCATGCCTCATGCGGAAAATATAATGTTTCAGACTTTATGTTCTGGCCTGAGGGGGAAACCACGGATTATTGATTATTCTCTTTGTGAAGTGTGTGCAGCAGGGTCTGAACGTCAAGGATCCATTTTCGAATGCACATGCATTCCATTGGAATATTCGACTGCCACGGTATGATATAAAAGAACAAGAAAAGGATGGGTCGGCTTTTATCTTGAACTGTGCAATAGGCGAAGCAGTAATCTTGACTAGTTTGCTCAATCTTATACAAGTACCAATAACGATGACCTCAGTGGGCATCCCAGAACATCTGATACGCACGATAATAAAAAAAATTCAACAAATTAATCGACGTTAACAGAAAATATCAAAAGAATGTTTTGAGTCTATTAGTTTTCACATATCCATCTGTATGTAAATGAAAGCATATTTTAACCAACTATAACTTTACATAAAAACATGCAATCAACGCTTGTATGTATTTTTGAACACAACTCTAAAATACGTGAAACAATCAACATCTGCTCATTCCTTGACCCTCAGCAAGGAAATATCAATTTGGCAAGTTTTGAATATCGTTATAAATTTTCTTATGTTAAAATAAATACTCACTAAGTATTTAAACACTAACACTCTTACAGTTTCTCTGCAGTTTATTCACACACAATCCTTTGTATTTTTTGTTAAATTCACTCGTGTAGTGATGTATACCATATACGCTCACATTTCGTATTCAACTTTATGATTTTAATTGTTTTAATCCCCAAATGTGCAGGATCATACATGAATGCACATTTTAATTCTTGCAAACATCTTAAAACCAAAATGAAATGAATGAATTTCTGAATTAATTGTTAACGAGAGAGTTGTGATTGCAGTTTTTATTTAACTATGATTTAATTGATATTCAGAATTTTTGTTTAAAAGTAACCAAGTACTGAGGGATCTTTGCGATGCTGAAGAATTATACAATATTAAACATTTGATAGCGCTTGTCTGATAGTACCGCTGCCATTTTGATCTTTTGAAGTTTAAAACTCATTCTTATATCGCAACAAATTATTTTGTTCGATGTTCGTTGACAGAAACTGAAAAGTAAAGTTATGTGTAGAACTTCTGTCTGGAGCACCGTGGTAATGCATTAACATTTTTTATGAATAATTAGTAAACTGTTTGTTTTAGTAAATGCAAAGAAGTAAAATTGAAGCGATGAGGGATTACATTGACTGATGAGCACATTCAGAGAATATTAATAAATTTTGACATGTTTACAAATAAAAACAAAACACCTTACAAATTAGGAATGCCACCTGCTTAGAAGTCTACTGCTTTCATTATTTTCCGTACTCAAATAGCCTTTTTGGGATTAAGCAAACCAATTCACATAAGAGTATTATATTAAATGTTCCACTCACTTTGTATAGTTCCATTTTATTTCTCTGAACAGTGTATATTATGTTTGACACGAAGTGTGTATGCCCGAATTAGTCTCTCAGTTTTATAGATATCGATCTGAACGAGCAAGCCCTTTTCTTATAAAACAGCTACTCATTTATTTGAATCGACGAAATCGGAACACTATAGGACACAATTGCCATAAAAACTGAACGATCAAAATCAAGATATCAAGTTTTTATTTGAGGAAATATCTTTCTAAAGTTTGGAAATGATTAATATCTAAAGAGACGGTAAGAAATCTCGCTAAAGCATATAGCTGCTACATACAAGGCCTTTCGCAAAAGAAACAAGACTGTTAAAAAAAAAACAACAAAAAATTAATATAATATTTTTCAAAAGTTATATTTTTTGTATTCAAAGTAGTAGTCAATTAGCATTTCAAATGAGTGTTTAAGGTCATTTTTCGGAATGCTCTTGAGAATATCGGTCGTCGCCTTTTGGATAGCTGAAATGTCCTGAAACCAGTGTCCTTTCATGGGCAAATGAACTTTTCCAAATAGGTAAAAATCACAGGGTACCAGATCAGGTGAGTAGGGTGAGTGATTAATGGTTAATATGGAGTTTTTTGTCAAAAAATCAGTGACAAGCGTCGACCGATGACACGCACAGCATTAATCGTTTGGCCAGGTGGGACGAACTCCCGGTGTACAATACCCTCGGAATCGTAAAAACAAATCAGTATTGTCTTTATTTTTGACTTCTGAAGACGACCTTTTTTGGCCCGACTTCTGATCGTCGCAGAGGTCCTCACGACCTTCTTGGAATCACTTGAACCACTCACGCACATTCCTGCGGGATAGGCACTGATCACCATAAACTTTTTTCATCATTTGAAATGTTTAAGTAAACATTTTCCCAAGTTTAAAACAAAATTTAGTATTTGCTCTTTGTTCAAAATGCATTTAACGACCGATGACCAAAAGCTGCTGTAATCGATAACATCGATTGTAGTTATCCAATTGTCTTAAAATTTTTACGAAATGTCAACAAGAGATCTTTTTATTTCATATACCCACCAATAGGTGACATCACTAGCAACAGTTATATTTAAAAATTTCTGTTTCTTTTGCGACAGACTTTGTATATAAATTGGCCGATCGAAATCAATTTTTTAATTGTGAAGAGTTTTATCCCATAGTTTTAGTGCGACCCAAATTAACATTTGTTCTGTTTTCATTGTGAAAACGTGGACCTAAGCCTACCTCTGTTATTTAAATCTAAGTAATGGGAAAATCCCAGTGTATATGTGTATATGTAGATTCGTATCTGCAAAAACATTTTATACGAGTAGTAAATACATAAATGTAATGAACGATCGACGAGCGTACTTGTAGAGCACTTCTCAATATCCGATGTCGCTGTTTGATTAAGCTCATTTTAAATAAAATATTTAATGAAAATATTAGGTGTTCACATATATTGAAATATACGATTAATTGATCATATTAATTTTAAAAATTTTAAAGTTTATATCATTTTTAATCTAAAGCTTTATTTTCAGTTCTCATGATTCAACTTTTTACAAATTTTTCGGCCTCTCTAACACTACTGTTCTAAAACTTTTAACCCCAAGTGTGTGCCTTTATATGGTATTAAATTTCTTTATTAACTTAACAGCTCAAGTAAAATAATAATAACTTTATTGTAGTTTGTTAAACAATTTGAAAGGAAATTGAATTCTTTATAGTACTTCTGTATTTCATATGATATATTTTCATAACATTAAAAAGCCAACTAAGGCCAATAAAATTTAAATACATTACAATTTGTTTAAATGACTTTGCCTATGTTCCCATATAATGAATAATAACTCCCACAACTATAATTATTTTGCATGGAATTAGTAAAGTTATTTTACTGTAGTTTTTATTTCCTTTCTCATTATCAGTTGGGCGTAAACAACAGATTCCCAAGTTTTCTTCGGTGCATGAAATTCTGTACTTTAGGAATAAAAAGTTATAAAATTAGTAGTGAAAAGTGTTATATTGGTTCACTGAAAACATTGTTTGTGTAAAAGGGAAGAAAGATTCAGTTTTGATTCTGTATCATTTCGCACTCATAAAGTTCTTGCTTTACACAACAAGCCCACTGCAGTACGAATACTTAAAGATACACTTTTTCAGCGGCTTTTTCCTGCTGCATGTGGACGAAGTTCTTTACAAAATATTAGAGATTTATTTAGGGAGTGGTTTCCTTGGAATTTGTTAGATGCTCAGAGTTGGAAGATCGTCCAAAACCGACGATTTCTATCACTTCAGTTGCCTTTACACTAGATAACTAAAATATCAATAAGTTCTGGTATAACCCTTGCAGCTTGCATGGATTAAAGCCGGGTTTACTCATTCTAAACACAAATATGCACTGTTATAAGAAAAACATGTTATCTCAATTTTATTAACATAACTCAAATATTGGCCGATATATATATTCGTACACTTGGCTTCAAAAAAGTTATTAAACATTGAGGAAATATTCGGTATGAAACTCGAAGAGCGTAGTACTTAATATTTATATACTACCAATGCCTATTGGAAAGATTTAAATATTGCTTAAAAGGGCTTACAAGAATTTAATCGGTCCGGTTTTTTGACAAATAAATACATTTATGATGAAAACAAATTTTTTTTACGTTTATTTACTGAATGTATAATGGGTAAATAAATTGCTTAAATGACACATAAAAAAGGTCCTGTACCATGTCCATAATTGCGGCCGCAATTTAAACGAAAATGGCAAAAAGATTATTAATCTGTAGGAAAGTGAAATTTGACAAAACAGCGGCGGTTTGAACAATAAGAATCGAAGTAGAAAAAAATAAGAAGATTTCAAAAAAAGCTTCCATAGTGCGAAAGAGGATGACGTTAAAATGTTATCTCCGTATTGTAGCTAGATATCTTCAAAACTCTTCCTTTGAGAGCGGAAACCGTTTTGGAAAACACCATTCAGAAGAAAAACGGGTTAAAAGAATGGAGTCGCTCTGTTTCCCACTTTGTTCCTTTTCTGTGCACAAGAAATGCTGTAGCGACTGTAATAATTTGAATTTAAATTTCGATTTGAGAGAATGTTTATTGTAGTATATACTATCCGAAAATGCAACCAAAAAAAAATAGTTTTTTCGAAAATTTCACACTGAGACGATCCCTTAAGGTTGAGTGAATTTATTCGTTGACTAAACAATCTTCTATAGAGAACTTGAGTTCAAAATCGATTGAAAAACTTCGAGTCATAAACATAATATTGGTCTAAAAAGCTTATTTAATACAAATATTATTAAAAGGTTAGAGTTTAAATTTTAAATGTCAATGTAACAACTTACATTTTATAAGGAAACAAAGAACCTTCTACAAGTTTTATTTTGATACCCAAACATTTTAAGCCATTATTAGCAAATATTCGTTTTATTAATTTTCGCCTTAATTAGTTCCATACAATTTGTTGCTTGTCCGCGCTTTCATTTGAGTTAAGAGTTTTCAACCAAGCCAATAAGCTGCTTAGCAATCACAGCTGAGGTGCGGTTGTAAATTTTGTTGTGTGGTTGCAATTGAAATGCACTACCACCCTTTTTTAACCATTTCATTTTACAGCTAGCTCGACGCGTTTATGGTGGACAAATCCCAGCACGTCAACAAGAGCACTACAAAAAGGTTGCCATACATTCGAAAAGCTGTTGTCGTTGCTACCGATTATAGTTCTATTGTTGCACTTGCTCGATAACGCAGAGATTTGTCAATGCGGCGATTGTGGAGCCGCGAAATTGTGACCAGTAAGTGCTCAAAACGCAACAAAAATATTCAGGCCTCTAGATACCGAACGTGTGGAACAAAGTTCCTATTGAGAGCTTTTTATCGAAAATATCGGGTATTCTGTGAGATATAAAATAGAAATTAGGAGAGAATCCTTTACTGTATGTATGCCTGTATGGCAAAAATCGATTGAATGTGGTCAATAACTTCTTTAGCAACTATACACTTAAAACAAAAGTTTTCAAATACTTCCATTTGAATTTATACAGCTTATATCGGCGAATGTGTAAGTTATTTTAATAAACACATATAAATTCAGAGCATATACACCTGAAGGTATTTCCTTGGCTTTGACCTTTGCTACTTGGAAGAGTATAAAATGTCCGGTTACACTTGAACTTAACCCTTCCTTATTTGTATATTGATTTATGGCACTTTTTGTAGTTTTTAACAGAATATGAGGAGTGGAGCTTGAATTATGTGGGAGATATGTATATTAAAACATTTAGAAGGCGGACACACGTCCACTTTTTTTAATTTTTTTTCCCACAAGAGCATCTTGCTACTGCAATCCCTTGTGCCAAATTAGAGTTTTATAGTTATATCGAAGAAGATATGGGGGGTGTAGATTCTTTTTTCATGGGTCTTTTTCAAGATTTGGCACATGGTAAATATCTGGTCCGTTGTAGATTTTCCAGGTCTAAAGCCATACTGAGAAGATCCAATCAGTTTGTTGACGGTGGGCTTTAGAACAACTTTCAAATTTTTTGTTGGGCTATAAATAATGACGCCTTTTTAGTTGTATGGCAAGGAGTACCAATTTCTTCTAATAAACCATTCACGCTAAGACAAAAACAAAGGTTTTCTTCCTTACTGAAGGATCGGGCATCGAAATTCAGTAAATTCTATTGCTGTTATTGAAGTCTCAATAACTCTGCTTTATTTAAATCATTGAAATAATTAGAGTTGATGATATGTGGTATTTGGTTAAGTTTACAGAACGATATTTTCGATTTGTAATCATCCTATCTCACAAACCATAGATATATGTAAAGGGTGATTTTTTAAGAGCTTGATAACTTTTTTAAAAAAAAAAACGCATAAAATTTGCAAAATCTCATCGGTTCTTTATTTGAAACGTTAGATTGGTTCATGACATTTACTTTTTGAAGATAATTTCATTTAAATGTTGACCGCGGCTGCGTCTTAGGTGGTCCATTCGGAAAGTCCAATTTTGGGCAACTTTTTCGAGCATTTCGGCCGGAATAGCCCGAATTTCTTCGGAAATGTTGTCTTCCAAAGCTGGAATAGTTGCTGGCTTATTTCTGTAGACTTTAGACTTGACGTAGCCCCACAAAAAATAGTCTAAAGGCGTTAAATCGCATGATCTTGGTGGCCAACTTACGGGTCCATTTCTTGAGATGAATTGTTGTCCGAAGTTTTCCCTCAAAATGGCCATAGAATCGCGAGCTGTGTGGCATGTAGCGCCATCTTGTTGAAACCACATGTCAACCAAGTTCAGTTCTTCCATTTTTGGCAACAAAAAGTTTGTTAGCATCGAACGATAGCGATCGCCATTCACCGTAACGTTGCGTCCAACAGCATCTTTGAAAAAATACGGTCCAATGATTCCACCAGCGTACAAACCACACCAAACAGTGCATTTTTCGGGATGCATGGGCAGTTCTTGAACGGCTTCTGGTTGCTCTTCACCCCAAATGCGGCAATTTTGCTTATTTACGTAGCCATTCAACCAGAAATGAGCCTCATCGCTGAACAAAATAAAGGGCGAAACACATTTCGAACCGAACACTGATTTTGGTAATAAAATTCAATGATTTGCAAGCGTTGCTCGTTAGTAAGTCTATTCATGATGAAATGTCAAAGCATACTGAGCATCTTTCTCTTTGACACCATGTCTGAAATCCCACGTGATCTGTCAAATACTAATGCATGAAAATCCTAACCTCAAAAAAATCACCCGTTATTTGCTCATATGACCAAAGTAATAATAAACCCCTGCTCAATAAAATAAATTTGTTTATCTAAGCAATCGAGGTAAATAAAATCGTTAAATATGTAATGTGCTTTTAAATAATCTACAGGCATTTTGGGTGAAAGTTTGTAAATTGTTTATAGCAAATTTAAGTAATAAATAATAATATCAGTTGTCGAGTGGCACTTGAACACGGGTTGCTATACTCGCTACTCAAACGTCACTAATTAGCTAACGCGCTATGCTACAAGCTCGCTTACAGGTTTTACATTTCGATAATAAATTTTGATTTTACCAACTTGTTTACAGAAAAATTATTATGTTTACCTTTTGATGTAATGGTTTTCATTCGATCAAGCAGCAGCAAATGTATTTACAACAACAAAAATTAAATAGGGTGCCCTATATATTATGTTGATATTTTGAACATTCAACAACTTAGGTATTCACTGGTCGATTAATTTGGTGGTTAAAATTTAATGTAAAATACATGAACCACTTTGGACTGAAATACCATAGCAAGGCAGAGATTTTCGAAAAAGTAAGAAAAGGCAACAAGTAACTTCAGCGTTCAGAAAAGTGGCAACTTACATGGTGATGTATTAAAAGCTGCAATAATTGCAAAAGGACATTTTAAACAAAAATTTTTAAAATAATTTATTAATACCATAAAATATGGCGCAGCCTGTACGTACATATGTAAGATGGAAGTATTATGCAAAACAAAATTTACACTAATAAACTTTTGGTACGGAAATATGAGAATAGAGAATATCAAACGATTTCGTTTTACTTTTGTAGTTAACTTATAAAAAAGTTAGTTTCCGCAGACATTTAATGAATTAAATTGGGAAACAATTTCGACATGCCTTTAGGCGCATTAAATTAATAAATTTTCAAACATTTTGATAAAACATTTTTTTCATAGCAGGCTATTCATTATTGACACGTGCTGGCATAATAAATTGGAAAACAAAAAATGTGTACCCATTCAATTTAAATAAAAGTGACTAAATATATATTATATACAAGGTCAGTCGCAAAAGCAACAGATAATGCGCCTTGTCATCGGTCGACGCTTGTCACTGATTATTTGACAAAAAACTCCACAATAACCATTAATAACTCACCTGATCTGGCAACGTGTGATTTTTATCTATTTGGAAAACTTCATTTGTCCATGAAAAGACACTGGTTTCAGGACATTTCAGCTATCCCAAAGGCGACGACCGATATTCCCAAGAGCATTCCGTAAAATGACATTAAACACTCATTTGAAATGCTAATTGACCGCGCTAAACGCTGTATCGAAGCACATGGAAACTACTTTGAATAAAAAATATAACTTTTGAAAAATATTAATTTTTTGTTGTTTTTTAACAGTCCTGTTTCTTTTGCGACAGACCTTGTATATAATACTTTCTTATATATAAATATTTCCTTTTTAGAATTGTAGGCATATAGCAATCGAATAAAATTAAAAAAAACGGTAGAAACTTCTTAAATTTTTTGCAATATTTTTATGATTTATCGTTCTTACCGAGTGAAATGTTCGCGTCAAAGCATGAGTATGTGTAAGTAAATGTTTTGATATGTAGCGTTCCGATGACTCATATATAACAATCGTATTAAAGCGATAAGGAATCGAACTTTTTATATGGGCCTTTTTTCTAGTAATATCATATTGGTTTTTCAATAAAGTTTTACGCTGTTAAAATTATGCATAAAATATACTGCATTCACACCGTATACCATGTGGTATGAGCAACACAGAATTTTAAGGCAATGTGTAAATGGAAAAAACCTTTAAGACATTTTTTTTAATAGCTGAATTTTTAAAATCGTGTAGTTTTTCTTAATATGTAGATATTAATTGAATTCAATAGTCCCATGTTAAATAAATGGAAAAAGCAATGTCGGCAAGATATACTATAAATTGAAAATTGTCTTGTTTGCAATGAAAAATTATTTTCGGGAAAAATTGAATTTTATGGGGAAGACTTTTCTGCAAAAATGCCGGAAATTCTTGGGAAATACCGGAAATCCTAATATGCATGAATACTATATTTGTTGCTTATGAAAGTACAAATAGAAAGAACAATAATATGCAATAACATTATGTAAGTAAATGTACATTCATATTCATATACAATATATACATACATATGTACGTATGCCAAATGCATTCTGTATTGTGGTTTATTGGAATCATTAAAAACCATAATGTGCAAATATCGGCGCTTAATTGTAAGGATATGAGCACACAGATATCTCTATGATGCTTTCAGGGTGCACAAGAGTACAGTTGCGAAATCAAAGAACAGAAAGTATCAAAACAATTTGGGCTGCTTAGGGACTCCGTACTGATGCTGACTGACTGACGAAGGCTTGGGGGTTCGTAAAGTTTTATTGTAACCGAGTTGATGATGACGATGCGTTTTCTAACTTTAGAAGCTCAACAGATTATATTTGAGAAAGAAGTTTTTAAAATGAATAAACCTTAACAAGTTACTATGCAAGCTGAAAACATATGCCAGTTGTAGCTCAATGGACAAATCAATAAAAGGCAAGAGTGAGAACAGTTGACACTCTTTAGCTAAAATAGTTTAGGTACAACTCTTGATCTTCATTTAAACTGCGAGAGAATATTAGTATATTACTACACAAATATATAATTTTAGTAAAAGAGTTCCTGGGAAGTAAATAAAACGTATGAAAGGAGTATAATTTTCTTAAGAAACGAACTATTAGCAAAAGATTGTGAGAGGAAATACAATTTTTAGTCAAACATTTTCTTTTATAACAACAATGGCCAGCTTTCAATAGCAATACCGAAGATAAGCGCTGTCAAGTACCTGTAACTTAAGTCTACCATATACGAGGTATGACAATTAAGTAATGAGACTGATTCCATAAATACCGTATATTTGAAAATTATTCTACAACTCTGCCATCCCCTTCAAGTAGTCTACTTGGACAGCTATACAGCGATTCCAGCGCGTTTTTCATCCTTCGTAACATTTCTGGAACGCTTAGACTGGGATGTCCGCGAGTACCCTCGTTATGGCCGTCTGGATGTCCGTAATCGACTCAAAATGGGTTCTCTGACCACCGATTTTTTTTAGGAAACAAAAAAAAGCCACGGGGTGGCATGTCGGGCGAATAAGGCGGCTGTTGCAACACGGTGATCTCTTTAGGGGCCAAATACTGGGACACGCTCGGGTGCGCGGAGACAACCATTGTGAGCTTTGGCGTTTGGTTTTCGAGTCTAAGAGCACAATCACCATACAGTCTTACAATTTTAGCGTACGTTTCCGAAGCTGTTTCGTCCAATCTGGCGCAAAATTTTATCGCGACGCGCTGCTCTTGATTTCGTTCTTCCATTCTCGTGACGAGCACTGCGAACACACGTCTACTCATCTGGTACATATATCAACATAGAGCGCGGCAATAAAATCAGTCTCATTACTTAATTGTCAAACCTCGCAAATTGCTGAAAAAAAATATGTCGAGCCAAGCAATTGAATTACGGTTTGTACAAATTTCTACAAATTATCAGCAGCACCGCAAACCATAGCAAATGGCTTGTATGGAGGAAACAGTTTGCCAGATAGTGGAATATTTTGTCAGAATTTCTGCTGCGAACTCGACAATAAGGTGCTAAATTTTATTTCGTTTAGAGCTAAACGTGTGAGCGGGCCGGGTAGATAGTTAAGAATAATAGAATATTACGATTGGCCTAATCGAAGACGACCGAATCGAATGCAGTTCACTTGTGTTTACGAATGGTCTGTTACACTAGAAAATGTACGATAAATTTATGCGACTAAGGTATTCAAGTACTTACAAGTAGCATGGTAGCTTAAAATTCGCTTTCTTCATATCTGTGGGTGGATGTGTTTCCGCAAAAGTCATGATAAATTTTTAATAAACTTTCAGCTTCCCAAAAATTCTTAAGCATGCTTTTGGAATGCTCTCAAAGCAGAAATAAGTATCTATTGCCGCGGAAGTGGTAGGCTATGTTGACACTTGTAATGATAGCATGGAATTGTAAATCAGTTTCTGTGGTTGGCTGCGGATGGCAGCTGAGAAATTGAATTCATTGCAAATATGTGTTGCAATTTAAGGGCTGCAAGAGTACTGCATACATATGCATGTACATACTACATCTGCTTTTAAATAAGTGTAGTCTATTTGTGGTGGAATAATTTAGATTTTATATGCTGTGTTTATTCTATATTTTTAAATATTTTTTTTTTTTTTTTTAGCATCAGAGGCTTTCGGTTGATTTTTAAATATATTTTAATTGTTTACTGAAACCATTAAAATATATGCTCATCGATTTTAAATGACTCATTTATTAATTAAGTTCATGGTGATATCAAAATTTTGGTAAACAAAAGCACTGTTTAAAGAAGAATCAATGGACTCATGGGTTACTTCCAAAAAATCCACTCTGTTCTCAAAATCATACAATATTTTAACGAATATTCTCTCTCCACAGATCTCAAGACAAAATAAATTAAGTTTAGTTTTAAGCAAAATACATTTATTTAATCCAATCGCTTCAAAAGAAGAACTATTAGAATAACCTTAAAATATATGTAACGGGTGATTTTTTTGAGGTTAGGATTTTCATGCATTAGTATTTGACAGATCACGTGGGATTTCAGACATGGTGTCAAAGAGAAAGATGCTCAGTATGCTTTGACATTTCATCATGAATAGACTTACTAACGAGCAACGCTTGCAAATCATTGAATTTTATTACCAAAATCAGTTGGCAGAAAATCCGCTTTTTTATCGACAAATTTTGTTCAGCGATGAGGCTCATTTCTGGTTGAATGGCTACGTAAATAAGCAAAATTGCCGCATTTGGGGTGAAGAGCAACCAGAAGCCGTTCAAGAACTGCCCATGCATCCCGAAAAATGCACTGTTTGGTGTGGTTTGTACGCTGGTGGAATCATTGGACCGTATTTTTTCAAAGATGCTGTTGGACGCAACGTTACGGTGAATGGCGATCGCTATCGTTCGATGCTAACAAACTTTTTGTTGCCAAAAATGGAAGAACTGAACTTGGTTGACATGTGGTTTCAACAAGATGGCGCTACATGCCACACAGCTCGCGATTCTATGGCCATTTTGAGGGAAAACTTCGGACAACAATTCATCTCAAGAAATGGACCCGTAAGTTGGCCACCAAGATCATGCGATTAACGCCTTTAGACTATTTTTTGTGGGGCTACGTCAAGTCTAAAGTCTACAGAAATAAGCCAGCAACTATTCCAGCTTTGGAAGACAACATTTCCGAAGAAATTCGGGCTATTCCGGCCGAAATGCTCGAAAAAGTTGCCCAAAATTGGACTTTCCGAATGGACCACCTAAGACGCAGCCGCGGTCAACATTTAAATGAAATTATCTTCAAAAAGTAAATGTCATGAACCAATCTAACGTTTCAAATAAAGAACCGATGAGATTTTGCAAATTTTATGCGTTTTTTTTTTAAAAAAGTTATCAAGCTCTTAAAAAATCACCCTATATAAGCTAGTGTGGTGGTGCATATCAAGAATTTGTGTTGTTTGTACTGAAAACCCCGTTCGCCAATAGTAAATGCAAAATCATCTCATTTTTCGTTTGCTTGTTACGTGATATCGAAAACCATGGTATTTTATGTTGAATTTGTTTTCGCTCTGTTGTTAATTTTGCTTCACAGTAAACACAAAGAAATATTGAAAGAAAATTTATTTTATGGATTTCCTTTTTGAAATGTTTCCGCGTAGGCATTTTGTGTTGTATCATGTTTGCTGAAATTTGGTTTCTAACTTGAAAATTACTGCGAATTACTCTACGCTAATTTCCTACATTAAGACAGTAGTCACGTTTGTCAAATAAATATCCAAACTGCTCGCAACAAAAAATTCAAAAAGGCCGAAAGTAATGGAGTGCCGCAATTTTCAAAAGTCAACACAAAATTCAAGAAAGTGTCAAAAAGTTAAGGGAAATAAGTAAACTGCCGCCATTTTGACGGCTTCTTTGACAGGCCAAGAGGCAGTTTCAAATGCCAACAGTCAACAATAAGCAGACAAAAACCAGTGAAGCCGCTGCAACAACAGTCACTCAAATCAACATTTCAGTAATACATTTGCATATAATATAGGGTGAAAAGCGGATAAATTTCGGATTGTTGCTTATGTACAGCTAGAAAATTCTAAGATCCTTATCAAGTGCCAAAACGATGTGGTGAGTTTGTATATGCGATTCTTTGTATATAAAGAAGTTGATAAAGCGTTGAGTTGTTAATTCATTGGCGAAACCAAACGCCGAGGATTCGACAATGATAACGGTAAAGGGTTAAGAACTCAAAGCGTGTGTGTATGCATTAGTTTTCTCATTAATTATGCCAAGAAAATTGTTTGCAAGTAATTAATGAATGAGAAATAAGCCGTTAATTCTTGTGAACTCGCTGGCGAAATAGGCTCATAAAATTTGTTTGTTCACAGCTTGATTTTGTTGCTGTAATGTTTGTGTTTTATTCTATAATGTGGTTAGTATAAAATATATCGTTTGCTGATGAGAACTTTTATATTGTCAGAACTTTTTGATCCCTTTTAAAGGTTTAAATATCTAACATTAAACTGGGAATTCGAGATCGACTGAAAATATCATATAGATGGTACCGCAAACTTTCAGACAATAGGATACTGAGTAATATCGGTGAGGTTACTTGCTTCTAATACCGTAAATTCAGAAGATGGAGTCGACAAACTGGACTATGTGAAGCATTAACATAATAAATTGGACATTTTTTTACAATTTTCTATATCTGCATACTTATAGAAAGTACTGATCGAATAATTACAACGCCATTTTTTGACCTAGAGGTTATATAAGAAAGTGCAATGAAGTGTACGAAAGCTTTTTTAAGTACTGCCTATATGTTCTAGCGTGAGTTTCTTTATACACATAGGCACCTGCAATCTCTTGACAATTCTCAAAAGGGAAACGAAATAAATGATTACAAATTTAAGTACTTTAGCTCATTTAACAAACATATAATTACTCATACACTCACATCGCTATATTCAGTGATCGACAAATGCTTTCTTCGTGCGATATTTTCATTTCTAATACATAGTGTTCCTAAGTAGAGTGGTTTGTAAAAAAATGCCGTTAAATTAAACACAACAAAATAATCTCACACAAAATAAAAATGTATGTCAATTCGAGACAGATAAAATAATAAGAAGGAGAAGAAAATAGCCAAATTTTTGTTCTGAATTAAATTTGATGCGAAGAGGTGAGCTGGAGAACAAGGAGGTCTATGCAAAATTACAATGTTTGAGTATACATAAGTAAGAAAGTGATAATTCGCAGCGAATACTAGATATGTACGCATTTTATAGCAACTAATCAAATATGAAATATTTTAATTCTCTATTTTACATAAATTACAGCTAACGTGTTTATCGAATTTTATTAAAATGTGTGAAATTACTATACTTGTATATATTTTAGTGAGTGTGGAGAGATGGTAGTGATCATGAGATGGAAGTAGCCTAACACAGATTAAACTTGCAGGATGAAAAATTGGTATATTGTTTTAAAGAAAACCATACCGAACTGAATAACACTAAAGGCATTCTTCGTACAAAGTTTATTCTTGTTATATTAATTGCTTCTTGATTTGTGTACTGGAAAGTAAAAGAATCAAATGGTATTTAAAATTTTGCTATATGAAAAGTAGTTTCGGTTATTGTTTTATTCCGCTTATTTTCACAGTGGAACATAAGAATATGAAAAGAATCCTACGTAATAAAATTTGTCGAAATCATTCAGTCAGGTCCCGAGATATGGACTTTCTCCAAAAAGTAGGCGGTTGCACTACCATTGTCACGAAAACCGATTACGTGCGAACTCGTACTTTTTATACCCTTACAACCTGTTGCTACAGAGTATAATAGTTCTATTCACTTAATTGTTGTAAGTATCACCTAAAACTAATCGAAATGATGATTCATTTTTGATTTTTTTTTAGTATTTCACAGAACTATAAAGTATTTATAGCAATGAAATAAAGTGTATAAAATTGTTTAGATCCAATCAACGTTTAACATCTTAAAGTAAAGTTTATTATTTAAGTTTCCTTTTCGAGACGGTTTAGGATCTTACTGTTAAAACTTTTGAACGCACCATTCCGCCGTATTTGTGATGATTTTAATTGCCTTTCCTGCACATTTGGTTTATCTGTCTCACTCTTCGAAAATAAAAAGACTATATTGCTTTCTCTTAATTCGTAAAATTGTTACTACGTATTTTTAAAGCTGTTGTTACCGTAGCTGAACAGTTTTAGATCTCAACGCTTAAAGACTCACTTGCCTTTCACGACTCGGTTTTGAGCTACCTTACACACAATGGAGATTAAGATACATATGTAAAGTACATCAAATCAAAAACAAAATTGCACCCTAAGGGAAGATGTAGAAAATGCCTTACAAGCCAAGTAAAATCTTAACCAACAGGCGTCGCACATAGGTTTCTGCTAGTGCATACTGCGGCTAAAAATATAAGAAGTTGTCGCAGGACAATGACATTTGGTACATCATTGTTTTGGATTCCAATCAAGAAAAAAATTAAAAAATTTTTTTAAAAAATTTTATTTTACGCCCACCTCCCATATAAGGTGAAACTTAATTTTTGACCTACAGCACTGATTTTTGGTACATAGCATTTTTATGACATTATATATGTTGGTGTTAAATTTCAATAATATCCGCCCACTTTTACACCCACCTCCCATACAACTAAATTCTCTTTTATCAAGTCTCTTTTAGCAACTTTTTTACATCTTCGTGACATTCTGACATTGTTTTTTTCAAGGGGGGCAATTTGGGGCAGCTGAATTTTTTTTATCGTTTAGCTGAGACTTCAGGCTTCAATTCGGTATATAAATGTCGACAGCGGTAGACAGCGCTAAAAAGATACACCACTTTGAATTTGAAGAACATTGAAATTTTGACGTCCAAATTATGTTGTTCCACAAAATTTTTTATGCATTATTTTTTTCAATGGATTTTGATGCAAATTTTTTCTTTGATACATATTATAAATGAAAAATATTAACAAAGCTGAATTTCAATAGTTGTTTTATTGTATCAATGATTTGACTTTTGAGTAAATTTTTTGCTAATTTTGATGTTCTCTACATTCACCAACTTTGGGTATTTCTGGACAAAAAACTAATGCCGATAAAATCCTAATACTTTGGGAAAATAATGTATAAATAGTTGGTAACAAACTGTGAAATTTTCATTCAAATCAGACAACTTGAAATTTTTGAATTTCGGCCACAGATATCCCAATGTGCGTCGTACAGTGAACAACTAAAAACATAAATGGTGTTGATGGAATTGTGTTCTGGACAGGTGGAAAATTGTGACAGATACGTAGACGAGAATCTGGAGCGGGCCATTGTTGAGGCTTTGTTTGTGTGCACATGTGTTACGCATGGTAAAATTCCGTGAAGCAAACTTTGACTTCGTGCTGCTACTTTTAAAGACATGCTCGCAGATTCGTAAAGACAATATGTGTGTGCGCCAACTCCGAACGGTAGCTTCTCAGAATATAAAACGTGTAAATACACACCTTGGGTATCTTTACCGTTCAGTGCATCTACGTGTGTTTTCTTGCTCGCTTTACGGTGGGGTTAGTCTCGTCTTCCGTGCCTTATTGTTTACTAGTTAACTAGCTCAACACCGATGTGCTAAGACAACAAACAACATCCTGTAACAAAATCAGTTACCACAGACATAGTAATTGCATGCTCATATACACATGATACATACATTATACAGTAAGCATGAAAAATTAGCTTGTGGGCATAATGGGGATGTCATGCTGCCGTAGGCTTCATAAGCAAAAGATCAAAATACATATTGTAGTAATATGAATGTAGTAGGTGATAGTGATGACAGAGCATGAAGTGGGAAGTAAGTGACAGTAAGGAGAAGGATTAATTTTGAAATATCCTAAAAAGTATACACAAAGAAAACGTCAACGCGATGATAATTATATTAGCTTTAACAAACGAAATGCTGTAGCTCGACGCGCTCACACATATATGTAGATAAATTCGGATAGTGTGTTTTCATATGACAGAGTTTAAGTAGTTTAGCGAAGCTGTTGCTTCGAAAGTTTATGTCCTCATATATTTCGAAAAATCTCCGATTTTGAAAATTAGAAGCTTATTAGGAAGGGGACTAGATGCATATCCCGTGGTATAAATATTTCTTTGTTTTGTTAAAGTTATTGAAGGTTGAAATTTAGAGCACGATAAAATTGTAAAATTGTTTTCTCATAAACTACTGGAGATAAATCGATGAAATTTGGTGAAGTCAAAGAAAAATGTTCGTGCTATATTATAAATATTTTTTCATGGTCCTTTTGTAAGAAAAGCAAAAAAAAAGAATTTTTACGAAATATTTATATCACGGGATATGCGTCTAGTCCCCTTCCTAATGAACTGCTAACTTTCAGAATCGGAGATTTTTCGAAATTTTCATAGACCACTTGCCGTGGTTTGATCCACAAGTAACTTATCAGCCTTGTCCTGATATGTGGTGCAGGAGCATGGCGGATGACAACATGTGATGAGTCGGCGTTATGAGTTTCTAGAAAAAGGTTCTGTGGAAGATTTATGGTATTTATGGCTCATTAGCAAAGCCTCCAGTACCTATCTGTCTTTTTCCGTTTTGTACCGATTTCCCTCCATATATCCATAGATGTTAAACCTTACTAGTAGTTTAGTTTTGATAACCTGCAGAAGAGAGCTTATTAGCAGATTTTAGAAATTTAGAAACTAAATTATATCGATATTTTTGGTTTAACCAATTTCACTGGAGTCACCACAAAATTACTACCACGGAGGATAACGTGACCATTATATCGGATTGGTCAATTGAAAGTGCGCAAAATAGTTGATGTAGTAAGAATCCAAAGAAGCCATGGTTCATATTCTGTATGAAATTATGGATATGATAAAAAGCGAACCCGTGATATCATTTTATAACAGCGTTTCACTGAAATGCAATCCGAACGTATTTCTACTCTCGCAACATAGTTGCTAAAGAGAGTATTATAGTTTTGTTCACATAACGGTTGTTTGTAAGTCCTAAAACTAAAAGAGTCACATATAGGATTATATATACTAAAGTGATCAGGGTGACGAGTAGAGTTGAAATCCGGATGTCTGTCCGTCCGTCCGTCCGTGCAAGCTGTAACTTGAGTAAAAATTGAGATATCATGATGAAACTTGGTACACGTATTTTTTGACTCCATAAGAAGGTTAAGTTCAAAGATGGGCAAAATCGGCCTACTGCCACGCCCACAAAATAGCGGAAACCGAAAACCTCTAAAGTGTCATAACTAAGCCATAAATAAAGATATTAAAGTCAAATTTAGCACAAAGGATCGCATTAAGGAGGGGCATATTTGGACGTGATTTTTTTGGAAAAGTGGGCGTGGCCCCGCCCCCTACTAAGTTTTTTGTACATATCTCGGAAACTACTATAGCTATGTCAACCAGACTCTATGGAGTCGTTTACTTCAGGCATTTCCATATACAGTTCAAAAATGGAAGAAATCGGATAATAACCACGCCCACCCATACAAAGGTTATGTTGAAAATCACTAAAAGTGCGTTAACCGACTAACAAAAAACGTCAGAAACACTAAATTTTACGGAAGAAGAAGCTGGCAGAAAGAAGCTGCACCCCGGCTTTTTTTAAAAATTGAAAATGGGCGTGGCGTCGCCCACTTATGAACCAAAAACCATACCTCAGGAATTACTCGACCGATTTCAATGAAATTCGATATATAATATTTTCTTGACACCATGATGACATGTGCAAAATATGGGTGAAATCGGTTCACAACCATGCCTTTTTCCAATATAACGCTATTTTGAATTCCATCTGATGCCTTCTCTGTATAATATATACATTAGGAACCAATAATGATAGCGGAATAAAACTTTACACAAATACGGTATTTGAGCTGAGGTATCCCTTGTGGAAAAATTGTCGTGATCGGACTATAACTTTTCAAGGTCCCTGATATCGAACACGAAAAACTCAGTGCCTAACCTAATGAAATACAAGGTACACATAAGGGGTACACAAAATAAACAAACGAAACCGTGGACTTCATCAAGTAAACCACAAACATGTGCAGATTTTCCTTACGCTCAATAAAGCCACAAAGGCTAAGTCAAAATTTTTGATTTTTCTGATTCCAAGGGATGGGCTTTCTTTACACCGGCTTTATCTTTGGAGATTGTTGAGTAATTTGGATAAAAGTTAGAAAAGCTTCTTTTTAAGACATGATTCTCTATCACATAAGTACTCGTATTATATTTCTTTTAGAAAGCAGACAACTAAAGTATTATGCACAATGCTTTTATAAGGAAGATGTCATATATTAGCATGTTTTTTTTTAATAGTTTGATAAGCTCACGTTCAGCAATCGAGATATGTTTCTAATTTGTTAAAAAATACTACTGTAATTTAGAAAAAAATGTGCTTAAATAGCTTCGGCCTAATATTTCAAAATGTCTTTGTTCACATCAAATCTGGAAATATTGCAAATTTTTATTGGTTAAAATTTATCTCTGCATGTTTAGCAAAATGTTACGTATACGCAATGTAGCATCCCAATAAAAATAGTACTAAAGCGTTGTTTTACAGTGCAGTAGATTCAGTTAAATAAAAGGGACTTCATGTTCTTATATTAAAATAAGTGGCATTACTAAATTAACTATTAAATGGGTCATGGTATTATACTACGTATAGTACTAACGGGTGATTTTTTTGAGGTTAGGATTTTCATGCATTAGTATTTGACAGATCACGTGGGATTTCAGACATGGTGTCAAAGAGAAAGATGCTCAGTATGCTTTGACATTTCATCATAGATTTACTAACGAGCAACGCTTGCAAATCATTGAATTTTATTACCAAAATCAGTGTTCGGTTCGAAATGTGTTTCGCGCGCGTGTTTTGTTCAGCTCATTTCTGGTTGAATGGCTACGTAAATAAGCAAAATTGCCGCATTTGGGGTGAAGAGCAACCAGAAGCCGTTCAAGAACTGCCCATGCATCCCGAAAAATGCACTGTTTGGTGTGGTTTGTACGCTGGTGGAATCATTGGACCGTATTTTTTCAAAGATGCTGTTGGACGCAACGTTACGGTGAATGGCGATCGCTATCGTTCGATGCTAACAAACTTTTTGTTGCCAAAAATGGAAGAACTGAACTTGGTTGACATGTGGTTTCAACAAGATGGCGCTACATGCCACACAGCTCGCGATTCTATGGCCATTTTGAGGGAAAACTTCGGACAACAATTCATCTCAAGAAATGGACCCGTAAGTTGGCCACCAAGATCATGCGATTTAACGCCTTTAGACTATTTTTTGTGGGGCTACGTCAAGTCTAAAGTCTACAGAAATAAGCCAGCAACTATTCCAGCTTTGGAAGACAACATTTCCGAAGAAATTCGGGCTATTCCGGCCGAAATGCTCGAAAAAGTTGCCCAAAATTGGACTTTCCGAATGGACCACCTAAGACGCAGCAGCGGTCAACATTTAAATGAAATTATCTTCAAAAAGTAAATGTCATGAACCAATCTAACGTTTCAAATAAAGAACCGATGAGATTTTGCAAATTTTATGCGTTTTTTTTTTTTTTAAAAAGTTATCAAGCTCTTAAAAAATCACCCTTTAGTACAAATTTATGAAAAAAATTAACTTAAATATAAAGGGCTTTAAATATGTTATAATAAAAATAAAATTAAGTATCCCCCCGATAAAAGACCACCATTTATCCAATTCGGGGAGACCCTAGAAAAATTTATAAGCCAAGAAGAAATCTATATGTATATATAAGCAAATGAGAACTTGATAGGGTATTTTGGGGTGCTATTTAAATATCAGTATATGAAACGAGACTTGACTTTTTTATTACTGTTCCTTCTTGCTTCTTTCGGTCAACTGAAAGCCTCGTAAATTATCACTTCATAAACCTATTAACAAAAACTTCAAGAGAAATGCAAAGAATGAGAGATTAGGTAAATGGAATTAAGATAGGTTAGTAGAGAAATTGTCCTCAATACTTCGATACCTTATATCAAATTAAAGTTTAAAATCTTAATTTGAACTGAGTTATTGCACATCATAGATTTTTGATGTACAGCTTTTGTTGAGCCTGGCGCCATTATGAAAAACCAACCTTCTCAGTATACCTAATAACTCGTCTATACGAGTATATGACAGATATGTGCAGAATAAAGGATATAAAATCACCGACTCTTTAGCTTATTTAGACATTCATGAAAATTAGAAAAATTGTATGTAAAGCTTATAAGAACTTATTACACCTACTCATTTATCACCCCTGGCTAATCTTTCACCTGTCGCAAAGCATAGAGAAAATTTTTATCATTTGTCATAGAGTGTCGTGCTGACATAGATACATTTTACACTCATTTCTCTATTTTAGATGTCTTACTTTTTCATTTCACGTCACCAAGCAAATTAAAAATGTCGGTTGATCCAAATCAACGACAGCAGTAAAGGCATCTATTGCTGGTGACAGTTTAAGAATTGCAGGTAAGTTCGTCCCTTTGTCCGATAGCAAAATTAAGAAGGTGGACAAATTGGAAAAATAAACGCTAATAAAGAGTGCTCAATTTAAAGTTATTTAAAGGACAAAGTTGCACAACATAATTAAAACAATTTATGTACCATACATATATGTATATATTATATAAATTATTAGACTCTTAAGAAATTTTTTCATATGCTTTTTGGGGTCCAAAAATAAAATGTTTATTTTCTTGTAGTTTCAAATTATTTTGAAATGTTGAATTTTTTAACATAATCGTTAAAGAAAAATGGGAATTAAATATTGCGCGTGAATATATCCATTGTACAAGTAGAGGGTGATTTTTTAAGAGCTTGATAACTTTTTTAAAAAAAAAAACGCATAAAATTTGCAAAATCTCATCGGTTCTTTATTTGAAACGTTAGATTGGTTCATGACATTTACTTTTTGAAGATAATTTCATTTAAATGTTGACCGCGGCTGCGTCTTAGGTGGTCCATTCGGAAAGTCCAATTTTGGGCAACTTTTTCGAGCATTTCGGCCGGAATAGCCCGAATTTCTTCGGAAATGTTGTCTTCCAAAGCTGGAATAGTTGCTGGCTTATTTCTGTAGACTTTAGACTTGACGTAGCCCCACAAAAAATAGTCTAAAGGCGTTAAATCGCATGATCTTGGTGGCCAACTTACGGGTCCATTTCTTGAGATGAATTGTTGTCCGAAGTTTTCCCTCAAAATGGCCATAGAATCGCGAGCTGTGTGGCATGTAGCGCCATCTTGTTGAAACCACATGTCAACCAAGTTCAGTTCTTCCATTTTTGGCAACAAAAAGTTTGTTAGCATCGAACGATAGCGATCGCCATTCACCGTAACGTTGCGTCCAACAGCATCTTTGAAAAAATACGGTCCAATGATTCCACCAGCGTACAAACCACACCAAACAGTGCATTTTTCGGGATGCATGGGCAGTTCTTGAACGGCTTCTGGTTGCTCTTCACCCCAAATGCGGCAATTTTGCTTATTTACGTAGCCATTCAACCAGAAATGAGCCTCATCGCTGAACAAAATTTGTCCGAAAAAAAAAAAAAAAACCGAACACTGATTTTGGTAATAAAATTCAATGATTTGCAAGCGTTGCTCGTTAGTAAGTCTATTCATGATGAAATGTCAAAGCATACTGAGCATCTTTCTCTTTGACACCATGTCTGAAATCCCACGTGATCTGTCAAATACTAATGCATGAAAATCCTAACCTCAAAAAAATCACCCGTTATAAAAATATTTAGTCAAGGCTGCTATGCCGACTATGAAGACTATACATGATGCATACAGATAAATATGTTAGGTTTTCAATAGAGATCTATTGAAAGCGACGGCACGCAAAGCGCTGAGTAACACTAATCTAATATTCCTCTTCCTTTGGGCTAATAATGCTAACACTTTTCTCCAAGAGAAGAATATAAACGTAACAAGGAATCATATATGTTATCATTTGGAAACAATTTTAAACACAAATGTAAAATTATAAAAAACTTTTATACTTTTCGAATATTTACTACGATATATAAATTTTTTCTTTAGTTAAAGAAGAAATGGTATAACGATTATAACAGAATAAAAAGATTTCTTACTTTTGGCGTGTTTTATTTGACGATGACAGTAAGCTATTAGCTTATTTTGTATGAAAAACTTAGCCAATACAATTATGTTGGCTTGTCACAAGCTATCATAGCTTGTATATTGAACTAGAGGCATTGCCAGCCATGATATTGATATCGTCGGCCTTAACACCCGCACCGTTAGTTCTGCTTTCTCTAGACTGGAAAAGGAAGCATAGCAAATAGGTCTGTCAGTGAACGAGGGCAAGACTAAATATCTCCTGTCATCAAACAAACAGTCGTCGCACTCGCGACTTGGCTCTCACGTCACTGTTGACAGTCATAACTTTGAAGTTGTAGATAGTTTCGTATATTTGGGAACCAATATAAACACCACCAACAATGTCAGCCTGGAATTCTAACGCAGGATAACTCTTGCCAACAGGTGCTACTTCGGACTAAGTAGGCAATTGAGAAGTAAAGTCCTCTCTCGACGAACAAAAACCAAACTCCATAAGTCACTCATAATTCCCGTCCTGCTATAGGGTGCAGAGGCTTGGACGATGACAACAACTGATGAGTCAACGTTGCGAGTTTTCGAAAAAAAATTTTTTGCGAAAGATTTACGGCCCTTTGCGCATTGGCCACGGCGAATATCGCATTCGATGGAACGATGAGCTGTACGAGATATACGACGACATTGACATAGTTCAGCGAAACAGTAACAGCGGCTACGCTGGGTAGGTTATGTTGTCCGGATGGACGAAAACGCTCCAGCTCTGAAAGTATTCGACGCAGTACCCGCCGGGGGAAGCAGAGGAAGAGGAAGACCTGCACTCCGTTGGAAGGACCAGGTGGAGAAGGATCTGCCTATTCTTGGAATATCCAATTGGCGCCACGTAGCGAAAAGAAGAAACGACTGGCGCGCTGTTTTTAACTCGGCTATAGTCGCGTTAGCGGTATCTACGCCAATTAAGAAGAAGATGATATCTATACACTTTCACAACTTCGTAGATTTAAAAATCACATATTCTGGTAAAAAGTGGAGTATTTAATAGATTTTCTATAAGAAATGTTACCGGTGTCGGTTTGTATCTTGAAATGCTTTTTATTACATATACTAATTTGCTATAATATAACTGTAGTGATCCCCTAGTCTGATTATTCAGAAGTCTGAGATTAAAGAGCCTTTTATTAAACACTCAACTACAGACATCCAATAGTTTTTACAGATTTACAGATGTTCAAGGAATTGTAATTATCCCAATTTTTTTAGCTTAATAGTTTCTGTCACTTTACGGCTTATATTTTTTGTCTTAAATACATAAATGCAAATATGCCTTATATTAAAATAAGAGACGATGCATAAACCACTTGTAATTTTATTTAAAGCACATGGCATTTTGTGTGCAAGTTGGTTGTGCAAAATTGCACAGTCCACTCCCCCATTCTACTTTGGCATCGCGGTAATCCAGTTATCTATGGCACTTATGCTCTTGGCTATTACGAAAATTAAAATTATTATCATTTTTAATCCTACGAAGCTACCGTGTTCAATTTAGCGATTAACGTAAGTATCAGATTACAGTTGTGGTTGAACTTGATGTTTCGCATGATGTACCTACGTTCTCGCCCACTATGTGCTGGTAAAAATAGTGGCACGGAGTTTGTATTCTCCAAGTGAAATTTTAGAAAAATTATGGGAATTATGTTTTCCAAAGGAGGACATTGGGCCGGATCAGTAAAGTAACTAGTATTAATAGTATAAAGATTTAATAAAACTGTTTAAGGCAATTTTGCACCTCATATTATTTATACTTTAACATGTAAGGAAATGCTAAGATCGTCTGCAACCGAACAATTTATACTAATATAACTAGCAAGGCAAGGATCAAAGCTTAGGCAGTACCTTCAGGTGCACAAAGCCAGTTAATTATATAGGGTCAAAGGGTATTAGGTTGTGAAATGTCTCCCTTCCGCCTTTTTGATCTTTATTCAATGCTTTATAACGAGTGTTACAGTAATCGGATTTAGTTCAAATATGCGCCGTTTCATTCGTTAATCTGTTTTATTCTAGACGGCAACTTCGGAAACCCCAATTCGTAGAAGTCCCACAAGCCTCTTTTGTCAACTATACACCAACAAGTGCGTTCGCCATAGACAGGAACAGGTGATAATAACTTGGCGCTATATCCGGGTTATACGGTGGATGCGATAAAACCTGCCATCAGAGGTCCCGTGGCTTCTGACGAGTCATCAACGAAGTGTGTGGTCTGGCGTTGTCCTGGTGGAACACTACTCCCTTCCTGTTGGCCAATTCTAGACGCTTCTGGTCGATCGCCTGCTTCAAGCGCTCCAGTTGTTCGCAGTTGATGGTAGAATTAAGGCTCTAGCCATATGGGAGCAGCTCGTAGTGCATGAGTCCTTCCCACTAAACACACAGCAAAACCTTCCTGCCGTCAATCCGCTTCAAAAATGGGTCGTGTTCGTTCCGTTTCAGCAGAATATCGCAGGCATTGATTTGGTCCAGAAGTTTTTTTTGCGTCAAATCATGCGGCACCCAAACATTAAGCTTTTTTGGGTATCCAACCTTCTGCAGATGGTTTAAAATGGTTTGGTGACTACCTTCCATCTTCTTGGCAATGTCACGAGATGCCACATGCCGGTCTAACACGATATTTTCCATGATTTGATCGGTATTCATCGTCACAGGTCTTCCACCGGGTGGCTTATCCATGGTGTCGTTTTCATCCGCTCTGACTCGTCGAAACCATTCGTCCGCAGTTCGAAGCGATAGAGTACCATCCCCGAAAAAATATAAATTTCAGTGAAAGTTTCTATAGCGGATTTTCTTTTAACGAAGGAAAACTTTAAAATAGCGAGAATTTTTGCGTTAGTGAACTCCATATTTACACGTTTATAACTCTTGAACGCAATATTCAAACTAATCATGCATAGTCGTTTTGTAGGTTATGTCAAGACCTTTCAAAGCTGTAAATACGAGCTCTGTAGCGCTTTATATATAGCCGCGAAATTCAAAAGACAAAAAGGCGGAAGGGAGATATTTGACAACCTAATATTAGTGGGAGCTGTGTGAAGAAGCATTATGACTTGAAAGCATACATTGTTGGCATTTCAATGGCTTTATTCATAACTCAAAGCTCTTACTTTTCCTAGCGCAAGCAGAAACATTTTTCATTACATATGTATATTCCTTCATTTCTGAAAATATATTATATAGAACTAACTCTAACCATTGCAGACACAAACTAAAAAATACTTTAAATGTAACTTAATCTTCATATGCGTATGGGCTTTCGTCCGAATAGAAGAGGTTTACATTTTTAAAGTATATTTTGTAACTTTAAGAAAATAAACGAAATGGTGAAGTGACCAAATGTCTCCTAGCTAGAAATAATAGGAAATTTCTTTGCACTCTTTCTTAACCCTCTAACTAGCACAACTAAAATCGTAGACCGAAAAAATTGAGGATTTTTTCTATAGTAGTTACAACCATAAACCTCAAAAATATCATCATACAATATTAAAAATAAAAATTCATTTTACTCCAAAAGAAAAAAAATAAGAAAAACGAAAGAAGAATTTCTATAACTATGGGAATTCAAATAACAAAGTTATAGTTTTTCGTAGTTGAGCAGCATAAATTTAGTTTACATTTGGAACAAAATCACTGCATTTCTGATCTTAGGCACAATTTACAATTTCTTTTTCCACCATCCTTAGGAATCCAAATGGGAAAGTGACCATACTGATCAAAGCGGACATCCCTGACTGGATGTTCTTCTCTTTTCTCCACATTTAGTTGCTGTCCTACGGTTGCTGATGGTGAGAAACTTGGCCTACCAGCCGGACGATTAAGTTTGTAAGCGACAAGACCAGCAGCAATTTCTTAATAAAACTTAGGGAAATTTAACAGCTTGTCATCTTGTCCAGATAAATTGTGGTTGCAATTTTCTAAATGCTGACGTCGATACAAAATACGCATTTGTTCATGTCTACGGAATCGTAAAAAAGCCGTGTTATCAGGTATTGTTTGTGATAGTCGTTCAACGACGTTTGCAGTACTTCCAAGATCCGGCTGATCTGGTAAAATGATGTTATCGCCAGCGCCGTTATAGACTTCGAAGCGATACGCAAATCCAGTGGAGCCAGAGTCACTCAAGACGAATGGAGTTTCTTCACTAAAAAGAAAAGGGAATGGGGCAATATAATTGCATAGCTATTAAATGACAACAAATGATTAAAACTATGAAATATCTAGTTCTTCAAACATCTTTTTTATTAAAACCTTGTCTTCAATACCGTACTTGTAATGAATATCTAAGTAAAAGCATACTAACAATATCTTGAGTTGTTTTTAACCCTTTCATGCCCGAATTAAAGTGGGCGAAGCTAAAACATTTTTTAGGACAGATATGTGTTACTCTTAACTCAAGTATGAAGTGATTAAAATTTCAAAGTCCTGAATGTCCTGGTTCGTTAATTACAGGATGTCGCCTATAGACAACAGCACTTTTACAAAATTATTTTAAACAAACTTAATACTTTTCCAATGATTTATTTTTATTTTCAATAACTATATTATGTTTATTTATTCATGTTCTTCCCTTGGTTTAACAGTAAAACAGCTATTTTAATCTTTTTAAGCACTTTTCGCGTAAACCCCTTTTTTCGCGATCTTGACAATTCGCGATCTTGACAGTTTCACTCCACGAAAAACGCCTACTGAATGAACCCTTGCATAGCTTACGATAGAACAATTCACTGTAAGCTTACACAATAAACCAGACTACATAATACAAAAAACCACGCGTCAAAAAAACTGATATAACGGGACTTAGAAGCATATATGTAAATGTTGCATATATGCAACATCGGGCATGAGAGGGTTAATAATCTAAGCTATTTTGAAAACTTAAATACGGCCTAAAAATTTCTAATCACTTAAGTAGTGAGTAACATCTCACAATAACAAGTTTCTTCGTAGATTAACCACACAGTATAATGTTAACTTCCTTCGAAAAATACCATAAATCTTATCAATGCCACGTGTATTTGCCATATTATTCGCCACAACACCACTCCAGCAACAAAATTGAGATATTCCAATAATATTTTAGCAACCTGTAAATTTTTCTAAAAGCATGTCGATAGTTATAGAATTTCATTCGAGACAGCTTTACTAAGCTTGACCTTTACGTATTCATGAAAGTAATTTCCTGGACATGTCATAACTGTTGAAAATTATATTTCTCAACTGAAACTAGCAGATATATGTATATAGGAATAAGAATAAATATCAATATGTGTGTCAATTGTTTATTTGAAAAATTGAAATGGAGAATATGTTCAAGTCGAACTCATTTGCATGTAAAGCCGGAAATTACCTTTACTATTTACTACATGATATTTCGAACGAAATTTGAAGCCACGTCTAAGTTAACTTTGATTCCTTTACCTAATAAAAATGTCCAAGAGTCATAAATTCAAGTGCCTCAGGTATTCGAACAACATAGTTTTACAATTAATTAAAGTGCTGTACGTGCCATCAAAAATTTGCAAAATAGTTTAACATGTCTATACAAAATTCTTAAAGGCTTTATGTACGATTGTATACATACGCACACATATAGTAAGTGTCAATTTGAGCCTGAGACTTTTATATCAACACTTTCAGATATGTATGTGTGCCATATATTAAACTGCGGATACACTACCTCTTGCCTTCCGGATTTTAATGAGATTTTGAGTACATGATACATTCACAAAATTATTTACAAGTATGTGTACCACGCATCACTATAGAAAAGACTAAACCCAATTAAATATAGTTTAGAACATATTGATTTGACAACACTTTGATTCGACAAAGTAGAATTGGAATGCTCCAATAGTTTAAAAAGGATCGGAACATTTTATATAAAAGAAAATGTTATAAACTTCAGAAACTCAAATTTGTTGTCAACCAAATTAATAAGGTAAATGGTTAATTATTATATGTATGTATGTGCATCAAATTGAAGAGTATAGTCTTATTAACGAGTGAGCTGTGAGTAGTTACTAAGGATATCGTCCTATATGAAGTGATTTTCGTATACATTTAGCGCTTGGCATACTCCATTGACATGGAATTCAATGGATTATCCAATCAGTTTTTCAACCATAAATGTATGATTCTTTCTGCCATCTATTACATTTCTCTGCGCTTTTCGTTCGATCCAGTTTACTGCAACGACTCTTTAATCAGCCGATTAGGTTCATTGTCTTCGGATCTCAGATGACGTTTATAAAGTTTACCAAATCACAAACAAAGCTTTTTCTGTTAGGCGCTGTTATAGAAACGTTTTGCTCTGCCTTAGTGTATGTACGTGGTTTGACAATTAAGTAATGAGACTGATTTTATTGCCGCGCTTGTGGTATACCTGTGACCTTAAAATTCCCTTTTTCTTATTTCAGCATCCCTCCCCTCTTCATTGATATATGTACCATCGCTCTAGCTTGTTTAGTTCGCCTGCTGCGTCAAGTTGAGTACACGTGTGTTTGTAGTGCGCGTCACGAAAATGGAAAAACGAAATCAAGAGCAACGCGTCGCGATAAAATTTTGCGTCAGATTGGGCAAAACAGCTTCGGAAACGTAAGCTAAAATTGTAAGAGTGTATGGTGGTAGTGCTCTTAGTCGTGCCCAGACTCACAATGGTTGTCTCCGCGCGCCACCCGCCCTAAAAAAGCTCGCATGAGCAAGTCGAAGGTGAAAACGATGATTATTACCTTTTTGATAGCCGTGGAATCGTCCACAAAGAATTCGTTCCACCGGGGAAAACTGTGAATCAAGTCTACTATTGCCAAGTACTCGAAATATTACGAAAACGAGTCAACAGGGTGCACCCAGACATCGCTCGTAACTGGATCCTTCATCACGCGCTGTGCCACTCCGCCCTCAGCGTGTCACAGTATTTGGCCTCTAAAGTGATCGCCGTGTTGCAACAGCCGCCTTATTCGCCCGACATGTCACCCTGTGACTTGTTTTCTAAAACTTAATTAGGTTTAGCGTTGTAAAAGAATGAAAGCGACCTACAGCGGCGTTGAAGTCACTTTTCTATAATATTGACTTTCGTGTTTTTTCATGTATCCTTTATATATAAAATAGACATTGTGGTTGGCTTCGAATTATATATGAATATTTCATTTGAGTTAGTAAGATTGACCTTAATACCTCAGAAATGAAGCAAAATACTAAAGTATTTGAACATGAATACTATGAATCGAAAGCAGTCAAAGTTTAACGTTTTAGTTCGCGTTCTTTTCATTTTACCGATTGGGATAAAGTTACAAAAGGTAACCAACAATTTAAAACAATAATTTATTTACCAATATTAGTTGAATGTGATGAACACTGACCGCAAATACAATTATGTAAACATTCAAGCTTCAAATTATTTAAGTATATTTTAATATCCGCCACATTACAAACACATTTAAATATCAGTCATACTTTGTAAGCCCTTTAATTGATAATTATATAATTATAAATTTGTACTAAAAGCGTTCTAAGAAAATGAATGTGGCTAATTGCATACTATATTCATTTGTGTATTTTTCGCATTAATAATTACATATACATACTTGTATGTGTTTTTAGTAATTACCACTTAGAAAAAAGTGTAGCTATTTTTTGCTTCAGCTAAAAGCTTCTTCCCATAATGTCTAATTAAAAACCACTGAGTCTCATTATAAACATGTACAATTTCACTAAAATATTTTTTCTGTCCACCCAGTGGTCTGTTTTATTACGTTGCATAGTATAAAGGTTTCGGGGATGTAGAGATAATACGAATACGCCTTGAAATAATAAAATACAGGCACTTAGCATATTAAGCTGTTTTTTGCACCAAGTTTGTCCAGATAATATGCTGCAATTAAAACTCAAATGAAATAAATAGCAAAAATATAATTAATCAGTAAGAGGACGCATTATTTGTGTAAATAAAATAAAATATATTTAATTATAGGCTGGAAACGAATTTACCGCCATTGATTTAGTTTATTTCACATACCTTTATTTCATTTGAGATACGACTTAGGTTGATTTTAATATTAACATTTGGAACACAAAATATAGTAATGAGACTAAATTAGTCAATGAGAGATTATATCATAATAATTTAATGAGATACCAAATTTGTTCGAAACTCATTAGCTTTCCTCGAATAAGGCATGCTTGAATAATTTGTAACTTGAGGGTCGACAAACCAATAACTAAATGCACTAGAGACTTAAAATTGAGATGGTATGACAGGGATTTAGTGGATCCGGTTCAAAATTAGATTAATGACTTGAAACCTCCTACTTTTATTGAAAGTTCTTATCTCAAAACCGATTTTAACCAAATTTGGTGCGTCATATTTCTTTGACAATCTCATATAAAGATCCTATAATTGACTTTTGAATAAAACTATTGATCAATGTGTTCGATTTATAATTGGAACTAACAGAGAATTCATTTCTGATAATAGTGTGCCCTTGTGCTAAAAATGGGTTGAATCAGGTCTATACTAAAGGGCTGCATGAATACGCAAAAAACAAACTTTGAGTCACTGTCCAAAAATTTCAACTTGCACTCACTCACACAACGTAAAAATGAATTCTCATGTTTGGGTAAAATAAGGACCGAGTCTCATTAGTGAGAACAACAACGAGTTCGCTCAACTCATAGCACTCTCACAAGTAACGACCCACTCTTTGTAGAATTGGTCTACCAAAGCATTTCATTCTGTTGGTGTGAATTAATTCTGTGCAAGAAGGATGTTGGATGAGTGAATGATGTTCGTGTGAATTAACAACTGTTAATTCGAGTTATTCTAGTTGCACGACTAGAAAGAAGTATGTATGTAAATACGCATAGATAATTGCATATGAATGTGGATAAAAAAATGTTTCCAATATTCAATTTTATTGCAATTTTTCATGAAGTTTATTTAGGGATTAATAGATTCAACAAAATATTATAAAAAATAAAAATATTTTAGAACTAAAACCTGTCCTTTGGAACAATTGAAAAAAAAACTCTTTTTAAATCACAAAATAACGGGTGATTTTTTTGAGGTTAGGATTTTCATGCATTAGTATTTGACAGATCACGTGGGATTTCAGACATGGTGTCAAAGAGAAAGATGCTCAGTATGCTTTGACATTTCATCATGAATAGACTTACTAACGAGCAACGCTTGCAAATCATTGAATTTTATTACCAAAATCAGTGTTCGGTTCGAAATGTGTTTATCGACAAATTTTGTTCAGCGATGAGGCTCATTTCTGTTTGAATGGCTACGTAAATAAGCAAAATTGCCGCATTTGGGGTGAAGAGCAACCAGAAGCCGTTCAAGAACTGCCCATGCATCCCGAAAAATGCACTGTTTGGTGTGGTTTGTACGCTGGTGGAATCATTGGACCGTATTTTTTCAAAGATGCTGTTGGACGCAACGTTACGGTGAATGGCGATCGCTATCGTTCGATGCTAACAAACTTTTTGTTGCCAAAAATGGAAGAACTGAACTTGGTTGACATGTGGTTTCAACAAGATGGCGCTACATGCCACACAGCTCGCGATTCTATGGCCATTTTGAGGGAAAACTTCGGACAACAATTCATCTCAAGAAATGGACCCGTAAGTTGGCCACCAAGATCATGCGATTTAACGCCTTTAGACTATTTTTTGTGGGGCTACGTCAAGTCTAAAGTCTACAGAAATAAGCCAGCAACTATTCCAGCTTTGGAAGACAACATTTCCGAAGAAATTCGGGCTATTCCGGCCGAAATGCTCGAAAAAGTTGCCCAAAATTGGACTTTCCGAATGGAACACCTAAGACGCAGCCGCGGTCAACATTTAAATGAAATTATCTTCAAAAAGTAAATGTCATGAACCAATCTAACGTTTCAAATAAAGAACCGATGAGATTTTGCAAATTTTATGCGTTTTTTTTTTTTTTAAAAGTTATCAAGCTCTTAAAAAATCACCCTATACATACAACTTTTAGTTCCAAAGTATCACATTTTTATTAGTTACATTCGCGTTCATTTCCAGTCACAGTATACACAAAACAAATGACGAATTTAAATATTTAATAAACTGTCTCGATTAAGCGTCTACGGCCAGTACAATGCAGGCAAACATGTTCTGGGGAAAACCCTTCCGTTTATCTTCTCTATTTGCTTGCTTAGCTGAACACTATGGGTGCACACTGTTCTGTTAAAAGAATTCACATAACAATAAGTGACGATCACACACTATTCCACTACTAAGCGAACGCTAACGCTTTGCATTCACTGCTGGTTGATGATATGAGTGTGAGTTGGGTTTGTTTATGAGATGAATGAGCTGAGTCTACCTGCTAGCGATAAACAGCAACTCACAATGTCTTCTCTGTATCTGCATTCACATAATTCCAACTCAGCGTCGGCGCTTAACTCGAGTTATGAGATGAATTCATAAATTCTCTGTTGCATTCATAGCGTGAATTAATTCTTGCAACCCTTTAGTCTATACTACCCTGAGCCCCATATACCCCATATAAAGACTTTTTAACTTCTGGTTGACTTTATACCGCATATATCGGCCAACATAACAGTGTCTCTTTGGGCCTAATTTGGATGCAATTGGGCGAAAACTTGGCGTAGCCCCCATATAAATATTATCAGAATTTTCGAACAACCGACTGGCTTTAGTAATAATAGTGTCTGATATTGGCATAAAACCGGATCGATACTAAAGTCGCTACTTAATATATAGTTTTGTCATCCCTTGAAAGAAATTCGCGGTCTTTGATCTTTGCAAGCTGCAAGAGAATAAAATCTTCAGTAACACCCGAACTTG
The DNA here is from genome assembly GCF_023373825.1 of Bactrocera dorsalis. Taxonomy (NCBI): domain Eukaryota; kingdom Metazoa; phylum Arthropoda; class Insecta; order Diptera; family Tephritidae; genus Bactrocera; species Bactrocera dorsalis. Next base: position 29,693,217 of record NC_064307.1, on the reverse strand, counting down.
GGCTTTCATCAGTTGTTTAGTATGAGGTATTACCAAAAACAAATGGAATCGAGTCGATGCTAACCCCAACCTGGACTCTTATTCTACAATACAACCTGTTACACCAGGCATATTTATTGCAATACAATAAAACATTTAGTGTGACATACTCGTAATCACGAGCAATTGTCTTTAGTAGAGTTATATAGTACCTATTTATGAGGAGCTCATACTAACATATACTATATGTTGTGTTGCCATCCAGGTGTCAGATAAATGAACGTCTGCAATTTTCCAGTTCCATATTTGCATCTGCGCTTGCATTTATATTTTTTCCCCCTGTAATGTTTACCGTTTTACATGTAGAGGTAGGAGTTGTAAGTCGCTCGATTTAATATCTAAAGGATTCACATAGATATGTCAACTATGTATGTAGTATATTAGGTATACGTGGATACAGACTACTAGGCTAAGTTAGATTATTATCTGAGTCGAGGTTTCCGGAGGGTAAACATTTATCTCGGCACTGCTTAATTGTAGAAGTAATTGCATGTTGAGGCTGCTACAATGCAAACAGCTCTAAGAGGGTAGCTGGCAAAGTTAATAATAACGTCTATGTTACCGAATATATTTTTAAATTCTGTGCTACATTCATTATCGATATCAAAGATGTAAATTGCTTAAATTTTTACATTTCGTAATTTTAGAAATATACTCGTATACATAGTTAGGTATTTGTATTACCCTGAACAATTGCTAATTTTCATAAGTTTCGGTTAGTTCATGTTCTAATACTTGGAACAAATTTTCAAGCCTACTCTACTTTTGTACACCCTCGTAATTAAGTGGAATTAATACTTGGATATAAACCGGTGTAGTGACTTCCAGACTTGCATATGTAAAATACATGACTGCTTTTGTAAACTTGGAATTGCTTTTTTAAGTAGCTTGTGTTTTAACTTAAGCTAGTGTATTTCAGGTTAGCCTCTTGCTTGTTTATACTGTGGTTTCTTACGTATAGTTTACAAAGAAGTTGTAGTTATTCTATCCACTAATACAATTATACTTTAAAGTTAAGAATGTACAAACAATTAAGTAAACTACCTTTATTTCTCAACACAGGGTGCGTTCCAAAGTAAACAGGACTTAAAAAAAAAACAGAACAAATGTTTTTTTCGGCAAAATCAATTTATTTTATTCAAAATAGTCTCCTTGCATCAATATAGCTTCTTGCACGGTCCAAAAGCGTGCCGAACGAGTGTTTTAGCTCGTTGGCCGGTATGGCCACCAGTATGCCGGTGCAAGCTGGTTTGGTGCCACGGTTCAACGGAGTGAAGGTCTTCTCCTTTTGGTTTCCCCGGCGGGTATTGCGTCGAATACTTTCAAAGCTGGGGCGTTTTCATCCATCCGGAAGATATGAGCTAGCCAGTGCAGCCGCCGCCTCTTGATTCGCTGAACTATGTCAATATCGCCGTATATCTCGTACAGCTAATCGTTCAATCGACAGCGGTATACGCCGTTGCCAAAGCGCAAGGAATCATAAATCTTCCGCTGAAATTTTCTCTCGAAAACTCCTAACGCTGACTCATCAGCTGTTGTTATCGTCCATGCCTCTGCACCATATAGCAGGGAATAATGCAAGACTTGTAGAGGTTGGCTTTTCTTCGTCGCGAGAGGATGTTACATACATTTGAATTTACTAATTAGTCCAAAGTAACACCTGTTGGCAAGAGTGACTCTTCGTTGGATTTCAAGGCTTATATTGTTGTTGGTGTTGATGCTGGTTCCAAAATAAACGAAATTATCTACGACTTTGAAATTATGACTGTCAACAATGACTTGCGAGCCAAGTCTTGACTGTTTGTTTGATGATAGAAGGTCCTTCGTTTGGCCTTGCTCACAACCAGATTCATACGCTTTGATTCCTTATCCATTGTAGAGAAAGCAGATCTAACAGCGCGGGTGTTGAGGCCAATGATATCAATATCACCGGCGTTCACCAAGAACTGTACACTCTTATCAAAGATTGTATTTTCTTTATTTAGCTCGGCAGCTGATATTATCTAGCAATAGGCTAACAACAAGGAGACTCGTCTGAAACCTCGCTTGGTATCGAACGGCTCGAAAAGGTCCTTCCCGATCCTAGTGGAGCTTTTGTTTTTGCTCAATGTTAACCAATACAAGCGTGTTAGCTTTGCGGGTATACCAAGTTTAGACATAGCAGCATAAAGGCAGTTCCTTTTCGTTCTGTCGAAGGCGGCTTTAAAATCGACGAAGAGGTGGGGTGTGTCGATATGCGCAAATTATTCCCGTAAATTGCTTGCAATGTAAAAAATATATGCGCCTACGTACATTTCTTTATTTGTAGTATATATGTATATCTGAATACCCATATGAAAATATATATAGAATAATTAAGATTTTTCATCTCGACTTAATACTGTCATACCATTGGGCATTTCTTTATGTAAACGGTAGACAATGAATATAATGAAAGGATGCAACGGAACAATATTCGGTTGCAATTAATTAAATTGCATTTTCACTCGCTCTTTTAAATTTTCATTTTGCCAAGAGTACGTATGTGGAAATACATGCAGAAGTTGAAATCAGTAAACCAAGAAGTGTTGGGTACATATACTCAGGTAATTTGAGTTCCTGGCCATAAATTCTTATCTACATATGCCTGTATATCTTGGTTACTTCTAGGAAAATGATATGCCTTTTTACGCTCTTCGAAAGCGCATTTTCTTGCACAAGCGTCGATTAATTAGTGCCTTGATTCGTTGTTAATATAAATTGCTTGTTATATGGGGCCAATTTTGGGGTTACAGTCTTCGAAGTTAAATTTGCAATTTCATCATACAATATGGGAATCAAGAAACGAACTAATGTGCCCAGTTAGGAACGGAAATTATTCTATGAGATATAGGCGACTCAGGGAAGACATGAATTGAAGGGCACATTGAGTTGTAAATGAATGCTTTATTAATTTTTGATACTGAAACTTTATATTTTAACAACTATTCCTTATTTATAGGTAAAAAGGTCAAATAATCTTTGAACTTGTATATAACTTGTATAAATTAGTGAAAAACACTTTTAAAGGGCGAACTTTGAAAAAAATAAATTGAGTGTAAAAAAAAATCCCAAAATAATTACGTTGAGTAGTGCAAAGAAGTCCAGTCACGCAATTTCTAAAATTATGAAGTGTAACCAATCAACAGTGTTCAAAATTTTAGCAAAGTACAATAATTCGGTCATGATAAATAGAAAAACAGACAGTTCGCAAAAGTATAACTAAAGAGCGAGGAGACAGAAGGTTGGAAAAAATTGCGCTGCAGGATCGGTTAAAAACTGGAACCGAATTAAGTATAGAATGTGTACGATTATTTACCAATAATGAGTACTCCCACTATTATACGCCGGTTGCGAGAATATGGTATAGCTTTTCATACAACATCAAGAAACAACGCTGCAAATGCGAAAAAAATGTTTGAAGTAGGCAAAGTTGCATCGAAATTACAATGTCAATGTCCAGACTTAAGATCAGCAGTATGTGCAGCGCTCAAAATATTTTATTGGCAGCATATTTGTCTTTGTAGTCTATCTTTGGTTCACTGTCATTGTGCTCTCTTGTTATTTTCTTATGTTGCTCTTTTCTCTCGTTGGAATATAGATTGATAGATTGCCGGTAATAAGTCATTGTATTATTGTTCCTTACGTTTGTTTTGTGGTTATCTTGGCAATAAACCAATTTTTATGCGTGGACGAGTATTGTTTACAGTTATGATGTTTTTTATTAAACATTTTATTTACAGTTCTGTTTTTCATATTTCGCTTTAGAGGGAATAGACACATTAAACGGAATTTGAAAACCTAAGCAAAAATCTGTAAAATCGAAATATGCAAATGATTTACTTCTAACTCAGAATTGAAATTTTGATGTCACTTTTATACTATTTTCAAAATATAATAATACCAAGATCAGATTTTCGATTGCAAAAGAAAGAAATTTACTTATTTCTAAATTGATGGAACGGAAAGAAGATCGTTCTTGGAAGGGATTAAATACTTAGAAACAAAATATCTGAAAACATTTTGAAAATAACACTTCCATGCTATATTTCGGTTTCAAAACATTTCAATAATACAAGTAAATAGGACCTACAATATACAACTAAAGTGAACTTAGCGCTCTCTCGCATACTTAGTGTTTGAAAATTTTGAAAGTCTCTTTATCGTCATCTTGTATGTTTTCCCAGATAATGATTACTACCATCGCTCATCTAATTCCATTGATTTCGCAAAGTGTTACTGTTTAAGTATAAAATTAAGTGAAGTCCGCAGGTAGGTTTAGTTTGGAGAAGAGCATTCCACGCTTTCGTTAGCATACACAATCATCACGTAAAATACACTTTTGTTTTAAGCACAAATCAACAAACTTCATCAGGAAGAAATTTTGCGATGTTAAGTATTGAACTAACCACCAGATATCATGCTGTGATAAAATTTGTTTTTTTATATTGATTTAAATTTGATATATTTTATGGTGTATGAAATAATAAAGCTAATATACTACTGTGATCAAATTGAAAAGGTGAATTTCGTCCATTTCATTTCCTTCAAAGTAATCTCTCCCGCTACAATATATGTACTTATGTCAACGAATTTTACAGTCATCAGAGCACTTGGAAACATTCGCTGTCGTGATGGCTAGCAGATGGATTCAGCTTCTCAATTGAGTCAAAACGGTGTTCTCGGAGTGGTCATGCGAATTCATGAAAAATTCATCTTTCAATGTGATCACAGTAGTATTATATGGTTGTTTTTCAATTTCAATGTTTTCCAAAAGCAAGTGACAATAGTCGAATTTGGTTTAAATAGGGTAGGTCCTTTATAATATAATTTCGCTTTATAACAAGCTTTTCCAGACGAAGAAGCAAGTCCATTATCATCTTTCGCTCAAATTACAAATAAGTTCTAAGGCCAAACTAACGAATTAGTAGGGATTGACCTACGAAAAGAATGTTTACTCATGCCCAAAGGTATTTAGGACTACTGCGGGTTGGAGGTCCTGAAAATCAAATTATGCTGCTACCACAAAATAAATTAACATCAAATATCGTTTATAAGGAAGAAGATTTGACTCAATAAATTATTTTTCAGGAGCAAAGAAAGTAAAATATATATTACATGCCTTTTTCTAAAAATTAAGAAATAATAATAAAAATACAAAAATATATACTTCCAGATTCGAATTTCCTACATTTTACTCATTTTTAAAAAACGAGAAAGTATGTGTGTTAAAATTTATAACTTTTGAAATGATTGCTTAATACCCGTGTGAAGCCGGGGTGGGCTGCTAGTTAATTTTTTAATTTGGCACAGCGGATCACAGTAGGAAGGAGCACCTGTGGAGCACCTGTGGGCGTGGTCACGCCCCCTAATATGTTTAATGTGCATATCCCCTAAACCACTAAAGCTACAGCAACCAAGCACGAATATTACAAGAATTGCTACCGGATACTCCCTGATTCGAAATTTGTTTGTTCGTCTTTCCAGACTGACGAAGGTCAAAAATTTAACTACATAGGGTACTTAATTCACCTTCTATACCGTAACGCATTTAGATTGGGATTAAAAGAACCTTATATTCACAACTACAAAACTGAGTGAATTTAGTAGTAAATAGTTCTAAATTCCACTTGATTCCTTTATTTTTCGAGTACACAAATCAAGAAGCAATTAATATAACGGCATTAAATTTTGCACGAATAATTCCTGTAGTATGCGCTAGATTATGTCAAAAATTTATTCAAATCCAAGCAACACCGTTCAATATCCTAGGTACCGAATATGTCGACCCCAGTACCTATAGTTGACTTTTGATAGAAAACGTCGGTCAATGTGTGAAATAGTATACGGGTGATTTTTTAAGAGCTTGATAACTTTTTTTAAAAAAAAAACGCATAAAATTTGCAAAATCTCATCGGTTCTTTATTTGAAACGTTAGATTGGTTCATGACATTTACTTTTTGAAGATAATTTCATTTAAATGTTGACCGCGGCTGCGTCTTAGGTGGTCCATTCGGAAAGTCCAATTTTGGGCAACTTTTTCGAGCATTTCGGCCGGAATAAGCCCGAATTTCTTCGGAAATGTTGTCTTCCAAAGCTGGAATAGTTGCTGGCTTATTTCTGTAGACTTTAGACTTGACGTAGCCCCACAAAAAATAGTCTAAAGGCGTTAAATCGCATGATCTTGGTGGCCAACTTACGGGTCCATTTCTTGAGATGAATTGTTGTCCGAAGTTTTCCCTCAAAATGGCCATAGAATCGCGAGCTGTGTGGCATGTAGCGCCATCTTGTTGAAACCACATGTCAACCAAGTTCAGTTCTTCCATTTTTTGGCAACAAAAAGTTTGTTAGCATCGAACGATAGCGATCGCCATTCACCGTAACGTTGCGTCCAACAGCATCTTTGAAAAAATACGGTCCAATGATTCCACCAGCGTACAAACCACACCAAACAGTGCATTTTTCGGGATGCATGGGCAGTTCTTGAACGGCTTCTGGTTGCTCTTCACCCCAAATGCGGCAATTTTGCTTATTTACGTAGCCATTCAACCAGAAATGAGCCTCATCGCTGAACAAAATTTGTCGATAAACACATTTCGAACCGAACACTGATTTTGGTAATAAAATTCAATGATTTGCAAGCGTTGCTCGTTAGTAAGTCTATTCATGATGAAATGTCAAAGCATACTGAGCATCTTTCTCTTTGACACCATGTCTGAAATCCCACGTGATCTGTCAAATACTAATGCATGAAAATCCTAACCTCAAAAAAATCACCCGTTATATGTAACTGGAATTAAGGGATAAGCCTTCTCTTATAATGGTAAATTTGCATGTCAATAATGGTTGAATCGGTTTATTTTTGCGTGTACACTTCAACTGCTTCGATTGGTGATTTCTCTGCTCTTTTGTCAAAAAATTTACAGCCGAAAACAACAACAAAGTTATCAAGTTGAATTGAAGCAAGAGACTATGCGGATTGCTCATTGAAGTGGTATCAGAGAACATAAAACAATGAGAAGGTGCAAATCGAGTTTTGTATGATGCTCTTTTGCACGGCTAACAGAGCTGGGAAACTTCAACTATATCACTATCAGAAATAAGTAAAAAATTACTGTTTGCATACAGAGGATCGTCCACGAAACGAAAAAAAATGGAGGCAGCCAAACAGAAAATAAAAAGGTTATGTCACATAGTCATAAAATCGAACAAAATAAGAATGCCTATTCCGGAAATTGATTTTAACAACTGTTTCGAGGATTAAAAGAAACATTGGCACAAGTGTGTAGTGGCCATAGATTTTGAAGAATAAATTAAGAATTTTAAAATTATGAATGAAGTATTACAATTTTTTGCTCATAGTTGATTTATTTCAATAAGAATTAAGTTACTTTTACTTTCGGTCACTAACTGAAGCATAAAGCGTTGTTGGAATTATTTGATCGTCTCCAGGGCATTTAAGCTTGCATGGCTTAGCTCTTTATATCTCTCAGCACAGAAACAGAGAAATATTATTTTTACGAGAGCGCGAAGAGATTGGTTCTCTAAGTGATCGCTGAACTTAGTAGTTCAGCTGCAGAAAAATTCTTTACTTGCAGTATGTATAGCGTGAGTAGCAAAGCGTACGAGTTCAGTTTGTTTAAATCGTGCGTTGCGAACAGTGTAGTTATATCAGTTACCGGCAATTCATAGCAAATTATACTATACTACAATATTATCCGTAAGTATAGGGTGATTTTTTAAGAGCTTGATAACTTTTTTTTAAAAAAAAAAACGCATAAAATTTGCAAAATCTCATCGGTTCTTTATTTGAAACGTTAGATTGGTTCATGACATTTACTTTTTGAAGATAATTTCATTTAAATGTTGACCGCGGCTGCGTCTTAGGTGGTCCATTCGGAAAGTCCAATTTTGGGCAACTTTTTCGAGCATTTCGGCCGGAATAGCCCGAATTTCTTCGGAAATGTTGTCTTCCAAAGCTGGAATAGTTGCTGGCTTATTTCTGTAGACTTTAGACTTGACGTAGCCCCACAAAAAATAGTCTAAAGGCGTTAAATCGCATGATCTTGGTGGCCAACTTACGGGTCCATTTCTTGAGATGAATTGTTGTCCGAAGTTTTCCCTCAAAATGGCCATAGAATCGCGAGCTGTGTGGCATGTAGCGCCATCTTGTTGAAACCACATGTCAACCAAGTTCAGTTCTTCCATTTTTGGCAACAAAAAGTTTGTTAGCATCGAACGATAGCGATCGCCATTCACCGTAACGTTGCGTCCAACAGCATCTTTGAAAAAATACGGTCCAATGATTCCACCAGCGTACAAACCACACCAAACAGTGCATTTTTCGGGATGCATGGGCAGTTCTTGAACGGCTTCTGGTTGCTCTTCACCCCAAATGCGGCAATTTTGCTTATTTACGTAGCCATTCAACCAGAAATGAGCCTCATCGCTGAACAAAATTTGTCGATAAACACATTTCGAACCGAACACTGATTTTGGTAATAAAATTCAATGATTTGCAAGCGTTGCTCGTTAGTAAGTCTATTCATGATGAAATGTCAAAGCATACTGAGCATCTTTCTCTTTGACACCATGTCTGAAATCCCACGTGATCTGTCAAATACTAATGCATGAAAATCCTAACCTCAAAAAAATCACCCGTTATAAACAAAAATATATCCAGTTGGCTGTAGCAACTCGTACTCTTGAAGAGCTAAAATATGTTATCCTTCGTCAAAACGACGTCGGGCGATTAAAATTCGTTTTAAAAACAAGTTTTTGTACATACATATATACTTACATACACAAATGGTCAAAATAATAAGTACACTCGCCCGTGCAGCATTCAATGACTAATAAATTCTCTTTTAATCATGTTTAAATAGAAAAAATATCATATTTCATTTCATATATGGCTTAAATAAACAAAAATCAAGAAATTTGCAATAATAATTGAAATCGGGACTTAAATTTCTAGCCATTAATAAAGAGACTAAAAAACAGGCAGGACGAAATAATAAGTACATCAGGTATCTGTGAACGAAAAACTGTATTAGTTTGAGTTTTCTGTGTCACATTTGATTTTTATTTGCTTCTTTCATCAGTATCTAGTATATCCGCCGTTATTTTCAATCCTTTTGACATTCGTTTTGGCATACTGGAGATAAGTTTGTGGCACGTATCAATTGGAATGTCATACCATTTTTTTTAAACAAAATTCTCCAACTGATCCTTATTTTGGAACGATTGCTTCCAAATTCGGTGCATTATCTCCCGCCAAAGGTTTCAATTGAACTCAAGTCGGGAAATTGAACTTGAGAACTCCAATCATTGGCCTGGGACCGACTTTTTGCCAACCTCAAAGTATGCTTATTATCATTATCCTGCTGAAATTTCCATATTAGTGTTTTCTAGGATGTCTTTAAATTGGATTTTATTCACGGTGTTTTAAATACGATGTATTGGTCCTACACCATTCCACGAAAAGCAGCCCCAGACCATTATATTGCCGCCACCGTGTGTAACCCGCTTTTTTGTAGACTGTGAATACTTCTTTCGGATGACGAATATTCCGTCAGGCATCATTTCCGAACAAATTACATTTTGTTTTGACATTTCACAAGATATTGCGCCCACTTTTTCTCACCACTTTTGCCCGATCAATTTGTATGATTTTTCGCGAATTGTAATTTTATTTTTAAATTTTTTTTACTGCAGTTATGATATTCTTCTGGCTGTCCTGCCAGGTAAATTAGCTCAATGTAGCCTTCGTCGAGTCATGCGGGAAGATATTATGCTGCCAATATCGGCTGATAGTATTCTTGAAGATATAAATGGGTTCTTTTTACTAACAGTGACGTTGTTGTTGGTGCCTTTTTTGTCGACCCCGATTTTCAATGAACGGCCTCATGTTTTAGCGATATTCCTAAAACTTTGAACCTCTTTTTTTAAGTTTAAGACGATATACTTTTCCTCCGCAATGCAGTGCTTTTTTCTACATATCTATAAAAATGTTTAGTTTTTAAAGCGTTTTAAACATGAAGCTACTTATACAGCTGAAAGAGCAAACCATTGAAATAAAACGTCCGATTTGCTGAAAATCTTAAAATAATTAACCATGTACTTATTATTTCGCTCACTTAAAAAACGAACATCAACAATCAATTGCCACGCCCACTACAAAGAGGGCATTTTCACTATAAAAGATACTACCATATCGAATTTAATAAAATCAAACCGTAGTTGCATTCGTCTACTTCACCAAACATTCAAAATTCAATCATGACTTCAGACTCAAGGTTATTTTGAACATATGCATGTGTATTTATTTTGGTCATCCAAAGCGTTGATAATATCTTAAAAGATCATGTGGTCACACTTATCCACTTTTAGAATTATGTGGATATGAAAACAGATGTGAAACAATAACTCACACTTAAATTACATATGATATGTATAGGGTGATTTTTTAAGAGCTTGATAACTTTTTTTAAAAAAAAAACGCATAAAATTTGCAAAATCTCATCGGTTCTTTATTTGAAACGTTAGATTGGTTCATGACATTTACTTTTTGAAGATAATTTCATTTAAATGTTGACCGCGGCTGCGTCTTAGGTGGTCCATTCGGAAAGTCCAATTTTGGGCAACTTTTTCGAGCATTTCGGCCGGAATAGCCCGAATTTCTTCGGAAATGTTGTCTTCCAAAGCTGGAATAGTTGCTGGCTTATTTCTGTAGACTTTAGACTTGACGTAGCCCCACAAAAAATAGTCTAAAGGCGTTAAATCGCATGATCTTGGTGGCCAACTTACGGGTCCATTTCTTGAGATGAATTGTTGTCCGAAGTTTTCCCTCAAAATGGCCATAGAATCGCGAGCTGTGTGGCATGTAGCGCCATCTTGTTGAAACCACATGTCAACCAAGTTCAGTTCTTCCATTTTTGGCAACAAAAAGTTTGTTAGCATCGAACGATAGCGATCGCCATTCACCGTAACGTTGCGTCCAACAGCATCTTTGAAAAAATACGGTCCAATGATTCCACCAGCGTACAAACCACACCAAACAGTGCATTTTTCGGGATGCATGGGCAGTTCTTGAACGGCTTCTGGTTGCTCTTCACCCCAAATGCGGCAATTTTGCTTATTTACGTAGCCATTCAACCAGAAATGAGCCTCATCGCTGAACAAAATTTGTCGATAAACACATTTCGAACCGGACACTGATTTTGGTAATAAAATTCAATGATTTGCAAGCGTTGCTCGTTAGTAAGTCTATTCATGATGAAATGTCAAAGCATACTGAGCATCTTTCTCTTTGACACCATGTCTGAAATCCCACGTGATCTGTCAAATACTAATGCATGAAAATCCTAACCTCAAAAAAATCACCCGTTATAAGCACAGAAAAGCTAGTTTGAGTTTTACTCATTGAACGTAATAAATTAAAAACTATAATTATAATTAGATAATATTACTTCTGCTTACCAAAAACTTAACAAAAAAGAAGAATTGAAGAAAATCCCGAGCGAACCAAAAATACCTAAACAAATTTTAAAAAAGTATAGCGATATGCTTTGCAAGGCCACGAGTGTACAAATATTTCATATGTACAAGAATTAAGCAGAAGAATTAACACTACGAGTAGGGTACCGGAAACGCTCGTGTGATAAGCTCGTTTCAGTTTATTCAACAAATTGGATTGATTGTAGTCATTATATACAACATAAATTAAATTTAATTGTAATCGAATAAAAAAAAGAGTTTGGCACGGCTGATGAACCGCGCGATGACATCATGCAAAACTCTTTGATTTACTCTCATTATCTTTCGCTGCTTATGAAGATTACCGAATTTTGAGCAGCTGTGCTCAAAACTTAAGGGACACCAAAAATATATGTACCTGCTTAAAGTAGCCGACAAAATCAGTGCGAAACGAAATTTGAAGGAACGACACAAATATGTAATTTTTGAAAATACGTGCAACTAAAGTTTTTTTTTTTTGCTGTACGTTGTAAGAAATGCGAAATATTTGCATTTAAATCGTTAATCATTAAATCATGATATTTTAGTTTGAGTTATATTATGTTTTAGTAGATGTAGTTTTTTATTTAAAATATATTTTTTGTTATGTTGTAGGAGTTTTAAAAAATGTTAGTTATTTATCTACTTACGTACGGATCCAATATTGATTTATAATATGAATACACGTATTTAGGATTGTACAAGATTGCCAAAAGTTATTGTTAAAATACCTAAGCAATTTTCTTTTCAATTGTTATAAAACATGTGAGTTTTGAAAACCCATTCACGAATCGAAGAATTTCACATCATTTTATTCATGGTGTGCTGTGAGTAGCATAGCGAACTAGTTCAGGTTTCTTAAATTTGTGCTCTGACGAGTGTGCTTACATTTGTATGTACACACTATGTATCCATATGTATTTACAAAAATTTATAATATTGGAGATGTTGAAATCTCGAAAAGCATAAGTGTTATTATTTTTGTTTGTCAATCACTAACATTTGAGTAAGAGTTGAAAAAAAATTCAAAAATTTTTTTTGAAGCACCCTAACATATGTACATACTATGCATTCTGTGCCGAGACGCAAAGAGTTGAGAGTTGAGAGCGTATGCCTATAATAATTGCAGTGCTTAGTGTGCCTAATTTCCAATATTTAGTATATTGGTAAACCCCCGTTATAGTGCCGTTATATTAACATATAGTTTCCTGCCGCTTACATAGGCATCGTTTTTAAGGCGGTTGCATTCGAAATTCTACATTTTCAAAAACAATAAATGCGATTTCTCTAAGTTTAATTAAATTTACATACGTACAAACATACATACATATTTAAATTAGTATATCTGTAATGAAGCAATGCACAATGTAATATGTCAAAAATTTATTTTCATTGTGCGGTTCATTTGGATGGTAGTAAACTATAATCCTCTTCTACTGGACTAACAAGTTAACTTGAAAAGTAAACGATTTTTGAGACTCGACCTTTATTTTCAGAATCGTTCAAGAATCGAATTTTGACATTTCGATTTACAGGACCACGTGGGGTGAAGGCGTTATAGAGAATAAATATGCAATCTACAGGAGCACGTGGGGTCTGTGCTGCAAATTGTGGTGAGAAAACATTGCTGCTGGCTTGCTTTAAGGAAACACTGGTAAACGCTTACCGTGGCTTATATTCAAGAATTATACTCTTAAATTAATGTACGTACAATATTTTTGGAATAGTCGGATCTTTATCTGCTACAATATAACAAAGCTGAGAATAAGTGGCAGGAATATGCGAGTATAGAAATCGATTATAAATATTATAGAACTATTTTAAAGGATGATAATATATTATTTATTGGCGGTGAGAGAAATAATGAACCACCCAGATCACTCACTCAGATCGTCCGCAGCTGGAATATAAGGAATAAGACATGGCAAGATTTACCCGCCATGGGTACAGCAAGATCCTCGCACTGCGTTGTCGAATTAGATGATAAAATTTACGCGATTGGTGGTGTTAAGAATTGCTCTGACCCTCTGTCGTCGGTGGAAAGGTAAATATGTATGTATAAGTCTGTAACGAATTAATTAACGATGGCGATTGTGAGCTTTTACAATTACAGGTTAACTTAACTTTTTCACCATTAAGAAAGCACTTTAGACTACATGTATTAGGGTAGTATGGATGTTGGACAAACTAGGTGCTTGCACATTTCAGAAGGCGAGAATTTAGTGAACTGCTATGGTCTGATTAACTCTGGCATGAACTCTAACTCTTTGACATTGTCAACGACTTCTTTAGAATAAATCTAAGTTTTTTTAATAGACTACTGAACGTGACGAAATGCCATTATTTACGCTTCAGTTTAAAGATTTGCATTATTTTCATTGTATTTGTTTATTTCTAGATATACGACATCCGATGGTTGGAAGTCCGTGAAGAGCTTGAATGTTGGACGATATAACGCAAATGCAGTGGCTTTGAATGGCAAAATCTATATAATAGGCGGTTTAGGAGATCACTTGTTAAAATCCGTCGAATGTTACAACCCGGATTCGGATACTTGGACTTCTTGCCCGGATATGAATGAATACCACCTTGTGCCTGCTGTGAGTTACGTTAAATAATATTAATACTAGTAGAACGTTCATCAAGTTATGATTTGGTAGAACGAGAGAGAGTCGAAGAAGGGTATATAACGTCTTTATTTTAGTGTTTAAATATTACCATTCGACTCCTTGGATTTATTTTACTATAAACGGAACTACGTAACCGGAATTTGTATCCTATCAGAGATTTCCAATTTATTTTTGAAGTTTATACTGCCGCTACAATAAGAGAGTTTTGATTTCACCCTTGCAAACTTCTCTAGAGTTTTCAGAACCTATAAAAGTCGCTTCAACGTTTATTGCTACTTTTTATATTACAGGCAGCTGCACATAATGGTCACATTTATGTTTTCGGCGATTACGGCAACAATAAGGACACTATTGAACGCTACAATCCTCAGCGAAAGACATGGTCTAATGTATATTAAGTTAATTTTTGCCTATCGCTTGATCTCAAACTAAATATTTTTAAAAACATTTCGCAGATTTGCCCTTTGAATGATGAGTGGGGTTGTAAAGCTTGCGTATCGCTCGATAATAAACTATGGGCTATTGATAGAAACGCTGTATCAGTTTATGACGAGGAAAATGACCGTTGGGAACAAAAGTGCTCATTGCCCACAGTTGATATTCATTCCTGTTTTGTTGTGCCTGTAGCCTTACTGACGTCGAATGAATAGCCAATATTAATAAATATTTTTTTGTAATAAATTCTCTTATAAAAAATATCAAAATATCTGTTTTTCTCGCTTTGGAAAACGTGTCATATATTCTTTGTATGCTACATAGGTTTTAGTTATAATACTCTTACATCTCGATGTCTATAGAATCATGAAAAAACATATACAGTTATTTGTAATTGTTTGACGAGAAAATGCAAAGCGCAGTTGGTTTCGTTTTGTAATTCTTTGCGGTTCCAAATGAATATTTACAATATGTTTCAATAATTGTATTTTATTATATAATTTGTGTATGTATTGCAATATGCAAGCAAATATCAATAATACAACCAAATGTTTTCGAAATTGTAATAAATAAAATAAATTAAAAATTAACGAAAGAAAAAGATTGTTGTGTACGGTGTAAATGAAACGTACAAATTTTTGAGAAGATATGAAAAGGAATTAACAGAGAGTAGCTCGATTCGAGTTGTCATATGAAAGGAATGGGAAACACCAAAAGCGAAGTTGTCGACAACAAACAATAAAAGTTGTAAGTCTGAACACAGACTGAGCAAACTATTCCTCTCTCGCTTAATCCGTCGTCTCATATTGAAAGCAATCTATCAGAAAACTTCCAATATAGAGAATGAAATGTTATTGCTTTTGGAGTGGTTTTGAAAAAGGTGAGCGTATTTCACAGTAGTTAACATCAGCGGGCTTGAAAATATCACAATTGAGCGAATATGTTCATAAGTCTTTCCAAGCTCATTGTGGCCCGAAAAATTGGTCTGCCATTATTTTCATCCCACAAATGAATTAGACTTTCATTGTGCGATTTGTATACTCCTGCTAAGATTTGCAATCCTATGTATGCTTCCAATTCTATAAGGTCTATAATTTTCCAATTGTCTCCAAAAAACTGCAATCCTTTGATGTTGCTCATTTCTACCACTATGTTTTTAATACTTGAGGGCATGAAAATATCAAAAGAGGATTTTATATCTGTGACCATAGAAATAGCACACTTTGATGGGTCAGGACTTCGACACCAAATTTGATATCAAGGAATTTTGCCTCTTGAAATTGGAAGTGGCTGATCATGCCATATTATGCTCTTATCTTTCGTTAAAATATTTGGCAAGTTGACTTCTTTTGTCGCATTGCTACCTTCAACACCGACATCTACTTCACTTTCACTGGATGAAGTATTTGAATCGTCCGTTTCATTTTCTGCGATAGGTACAAAGTCTTCATCGCTATCACTTTCGTCGAAAATATCCTCAGCATCAGAATTAATAATTTGGTGTATTTCTTCAATACTGAGTTTGTTTTCAAAAATAAAAATATAAAAATTGTAACAGCAATATAAACTTAGTAAATTAAATAACTTGAGTTACTCTCTTCCTTTGGGACGTTGTATAAATATATATTTAGCAATCACTTTTTTTATAAAAACTTTGATAAGCTCCTTACTGCGCGACAAAAAATTACTAACTAAGCAAACAATCGACACTTACTCTTTGCACAGGTGCATAAAACGGGAGTTCCCCTTTTTCGAAAAGGCTATAAATTTATCGAGAATATATAAACATAGAGCTGTGAAAAATATACTCGATTTCCGATAACTAGCTTTCTTTGTCGGCGTTTTTGATCGAGTGATGTAATAATAAACGCCAAAATGTTTCAAAATACTAGGTGGGTCAAATTGACCCAACAACGTAATAAGTGTAATGAAATTACTTTTGGCATCTATTCCTTTTACTGCAGTTAACAAATAGAAGAAGAATCAATACAATTCGACTAGACTTACACGCGAATTTCGACGAGTTTTACTGAAAATTGGGTCAAATAGGCCGAAACATAGCAGAAGGGTTAAACCAATAGGTATACCTAAGAAGGCAATCACTTCAATAAACTCGCGTGCGAAGAGTGGTACTCGCAATTGTATAGTGGTAAGTGATATTCGATGAAAAAATACAACACTACACCATCTACAATAGCGTAATTACAGTAACAAATTGAAGAAATTTTTAATTTTCTTACGTTACCTCCAGTTTATACTCAAGTGTAGAAAAAAAACATATTAATAAACTTTTAGTAACGTCTCTTGAGGACATAAATTAATTCTCCATTTCCCCTATGTAGAACTTTAAAGGAAAGTTTGGTCCAATTAAAAATAATTATCTCTTATTCGAAGGACGGGGAGAAGTATACTTGGACGACATGGTTCATGGCGTATGAGTGACTTTTAGATTATAAGCATTATTTCTATTGACTACCTATGCATTATTATAAAGGGTGATTTTTTAAGAGCTTGATAACTTTTTTTTTAAAAAAAAACCAAAAAAATTTGAAAAATCTCATCGGTTCTTTATTTGAAACGTTAGATTGGTTCATGACATTTACTTTTTGAAGATAATTTCATTTAAATGTTGACCGCGGCTGCGTCTTAGGTGGTCCATTCGGAAAGTCCAATTTTGGGCAACTTTTTCGAGCATTTCGGCCGGAATAGCCCGAATTTCTTCGGAAATGTTGTCTTCCAAAGCTGGAATAGTTGCTGGCTTATTTCTGTAGACTTTAGACTTGACGTAGCCCCACAAAAAATAGTCTAAAGGCGTTAAATCGCATGATCTTGGTGGCCAACTTACGGGTCCATTTCTTGAGATGAATTGTTGTCCGAAGTTTTCCCTCAAAATGGCCATAGAATCGCGAGCTGTGTGGCATGTAGCGCCATCTTGTTGAAACCACATGTCAACCAAGTTCAGTTCTTCCATTTTTGGCAACAAAAAGTTTGTTAGCATCGAACGATAGCGATCGCCATTCACCGTAACGTTGCGTCCAACAGCATCTTTGAAAAAATACGGTCCAATGATTCCACCAGCGTACAAACCACACCAAACAGTGCATTTTTCGGGATGCATGGGCAGTTCTTGAACGGCTTCTGGTTGCTCTTCACCCCAAATGCGGCAATTTTGCTTATTTACGTAGCCATTCAACCAGAGATGAGCCTCATCGCTGAACAAAATTTGTCGATAAAACACATTTCGAACCGAACACTGATTTTGGTAATAAAATTCAATGATTTGCAAGCGTTGCTCGTTAGTAAGTCTATTCATGATGAAATGTCAAAGCATACTGAGCATCTTTCTCTTTGACACCATGTCTGAAATCCCACGTGATCTGTCAAATACTAATGCATGAAAATCCTAACCTCAAAAAAATCACCCGTTACCTAGTTGCGATGCAGCTATATTCAATTAAGCCATAAGAGTTATTTTGAGCCTTCGTTTATTTTTACACGAAACAAACTATTGTGTTTTCACTGGGAGAAAATATGTATGCATCATCTTTACATTGAAATGTCAAAATCGTTCAAAGAAAACTTCACAGTAATACATACAAGAACTTACAGTGCCACAGTGAGATTGTCCATACAGTCTATGTGACCAACAACAGCGGCTGTATTTGCGGTATGCACCATAATTTCCATGAATAATATACAATTGCATTACCCACGGCTTGTCGCTTTGGTTATGCCAACTTTTAACAATGTTTTCAGAGTAAAAAGTTTCTTGTCTTTCTAGTCGGTCAATTAGTCTTAATTGTATTGAAGTGTTTCTTTGTTTCTTTTAAGATACTTTTCAATTTGTGCTGATACTCTTTCCATTTTTAATGAATATAAATTCCAAAAAAATGTTTTTTGTTGGTATATAAGCTTTAAACATTTTTCTATTTCTATTAAATATTAAGGCAAGTTTTTTAATTTTTTTACATTAACGGGCATTGTTTTTAATACTTTTTGGTTACGAAGTTAACTCAATACAACATAAACAACTTAAGAAAACATAAATTGACTTTCACTGTCTATTCAGTAAAAGCTAAACATAATCAGAACTTTTTATGCTGTCTGTTTGGTTAGATTTTTTACTAACAAATGAAAGTCAAATAAGATGTTACAAGTTCACGCAGATACCTTTATATAGGGTATGTGAGGCTGAAGGAAGTTTTTTTAACAAACGGACATATGAAAAGAGTTCACTCCAAAATTCAACTAAATATCTCTTACATTGACCGATATTGACAGTAAAAAGTCATCTATAAACGCTAAGTCTACTTATTCAGTACCCAGAGCCTTGAACAGTTTTGCTTCGATTTGAGAACGAAGAAAGTGGGATTTAAATTGTGATGGAGTAGCCCGATTTCGCTGTAACATGAAAGTGTCAAACGAATGCTATGCGCCGAATTTGATGGAAATCGGTGAGACAAGTTTCCGGAATTGGCCAATTTTGACTCCTGCTCCTTCAAAGCCCTCTCATACCATCTCGATGGTAAAATTTAATGTCTTTGGCATATTTAGTTTAGTTTAGATTTATTGCGTTTTTAGTAGTGTTTAACAATGTAGTTATATGGGAATTCGTACGTTACACTCTCGGTAGTAGACGCTACAATTTTTGCGCAAAATTTGGTTATTGTATCTTTAGTAGTTCGGGAGTTATGTACATTAAAATTATTAAATTAGTGGCAAGTTATGGATTTTTATAAGTTTTAGGTCCTTTTTTACAAAGGAATGTATGTACCAAATTTCATCAAGGATTTCAATTTTACTCGGGTTGCAGCTTGCACGAAAGGACGGACAGACAGTTACCCGGATTTCAACTTGTCTCGTTATCCTCATCTAAAATACCTCCGCTGGGCTTGGGACCGGCCACGTAAAAAAGCAACCCTTAGGCGTGCAAAAACTATTGCAACTCTGTATGATATATTAAGGAAGTATGTACACTACCTTTGAGTTTTTACTATAAAAAATAGAACATACACAGCTTGAGCTTAAGTGAATCTTACTGATATTTATAAATCATTTTCCATTGAAAACCAACGAAGTAAAGGTGCATAGGTTAAGTATAGTCCCAGACGAATCTTTATTTACAGCACTCAAAGTTTTTAATATAGATATAAATAGTGCAACATATAAGGTTTTCTTTGTTTGAGATACCTTCTCTTAAAGAGAACGATCATTACTTTGGATATATCGGTATATGTCTTTTTTATGTCTACACATCAAATTATGCTCAAAGAAGATTGATGGGCGGTGTTGCTTTGACACAGTTCTTCTTTAAATAGGTCTGCTTTGCTTTTTTCGTTTATAAAATCGCATGTAGGCTGTAATCTCTTAGCCATACCTATGCTCAAAGGGATGACGAACATATGTACCAATTTTCTGTAATTTATTTCAAGACTAAGCCTAGCTAGTAGGGAAGATATTATACTAAGTTTTTTAATATAAGCTTATGGGTTTTATATTTCAGTCTTATAATAGTTAATAACAGGTGGCGCAAAAATTACCTTTAGATATTTTTTGGAAAATGAACAACTTCTTTAAACAAATTAAAAACTTTGATTCTACTTCTGTATTATTTTTATTTGATCTTTTAAATTTGTTTACATCAAGTCCAGAATATTATATCATATAAAAGGCCGCTGCTGCAGTTTATTGTCATTTGAGCCTTTTTTATGGCATTTTCCATCACCTTGGCCAGAACTTCGGTGATAGGTCCTCACATTCTTGAAGGATATTGTCTTTAAGAGCTGCAAGAGTCTGAGGCTGTTGACATAAACCCGCGACTTCAAAAACTCCACAAAAAGAAATCTAGAGTGGTGAAATCAGCGATCTTGCTGGCCAGTGCAAATGCCAAAAACGGGAGATTAGGCGCTCTGCTACTTTAATAGTTTAAAGTTTTCACTTATTATAATACAGTGAGCATGGAATCACTTTTTTATGTCTAGTTGATGTTAGAGAATTAAAAAACAAAGACACTAGCCTCTCGTATAGCGAAAAGTTTATGCCAATTTAGCAAAACTCAAAAGAAAATGGAAGTTAAATTTTGGTAATTGAAAGAGTTAGTTCACTTGTAATACCAATCTGCATTGACTCAAAGTGATTTCTACTCTTAAGCGTTCAACGCTTATATCACAGACACGGAAATCTGTTTGCCACTACATGCCAGAGATTTGCAAAAACTATGTTACAAAACTCACTTAATTGTGTATCCTGTTCTTAAACTGCAGAAATATTCAAATCATTACTGCGCCGTGCATATCATTTAAAATTTCAGCTCATTTATTTCTACGAAATGTTACTATGAAATTGCACAGAAATTAGAGTTTCGCATACGCCATGGAGCACAGTCGTGAATGAAAGCTAATGTTGGCAGCACTGATGTTTTTTACTTTGATGCAACCACGGCAACTGCACACCGCTGTCTTCTCCAGTTTTGGTGTGATTACAAAACCAGACGATTTCGAATGATTAATGCTAATTTCGCCGTATAATTAAGGCATGTTGCAGTTAAATTCTGAGTGTCTAATTAAGCAAATGCAACAAATTTTAACAAACCAGTGTGTACTTAAAAGTTTTTAAATCAAAGTGGCATAAATTGTAGAAAGAAAATAAGAGTTCGAATAGTTGATGGCAGCTCCTGAAGGTTTAAATGAAATTTGGCGACAATAGTAATCTCAAGGACGAACCTGATGTGTAGGATATGAGCCACGATTTATGACTGACTCAAGAAACATATATACCTAAAAGTCGATCAGTTAACCGAAAATATGGTTTTTTTCAAAAAGAATTCTTTTAATTATTTTAGGGGTTAACATGTTTTAATGAAGAACTATTATAACGTTGGTATTCTTATACTCTTGCAATCTGTTGCTAAAGAATATTATAATTTTGTTCATCTAACGGTAGTACGTTTCACTTAAAACCAAAAGCGATAGATATGGAGTTAAACATACATATACATACATAAATGATCAAAATTACAAAAAAAGTTGAAACTCGGTTGACTGTTTGTCTGTCTGTCCGTCCGTTTCTCCGTCCGTCCTTGAAAGCTGGAATTTGAGTATAAATTGAAATATCTTGATGATTCTTTGTGTACAAGTTCCCTAGCAGACGCCCACAAATCGCCATTAACGGAAACCCTATAAAGTGAGAATTACAAACTCCAACGATGCTACTCAAAATTGAATTTTTTAGTACCTAAGTAATCGTACTACAATGAACCGATTAAACGAATGACCTTCAGTCCGCCCAATATATGAGTTATCCCAATGAAAATAAGAGAGCGTGTTTTATTCATAACAGTGTATCTTTGTGCTAAAAATAGGTAAGTCGAAAGAAAACTTGGCCATCCTCTATATAACTAATATCAGGATTTTCGAACATGCGGCTGACTTTACTCTATATGATTGCTTTTACACCTTAAAGTGATTCTTTGGTTTTGATTCTTGCAAGTATAAAATGTTAGATTGCATCAGAACTAGCCCTTCTTTACTTATTACGAATAGCTTTGCGCCAACGACGCATAAACACCTAAATAGTATTCCTTGTTGACAGTTTGGTCGGTCGGAAGGAGCGCACGACACTTCGATATCCGTGATCTTTGCTTTGTTCTTGGGTATTATTGGGTGAGCCGAAGCCGAAAAAAATTGTTTACTTACCCACAAAAGCAAATTGATAAATGAAGATTACTTACTCCGGTCAAGAATTTGCAAAACACATAATTTATTTTAAAACTGAATTATTTCTTAGAAAGAAAAACATAAGCCTATTACACCATCCTTAATAAACATAGCCCTCCATGACGCTTTCTAAAAAAAAAGAACAAAAGAAAACAATGTTTTTTGTTCATTTCAAAAATAATTTATTTTGGTCCAAGGGGATTTGTTTCAGCTAATATTTAAAAATTAGATCGCGTAAATGGGCACCTTTAGCTTTGACAGCTAAATGCACTCTTTTTTCGACATTTTCCATGATTTTGGCCAATGTTTCGGATGATATGGCGGCTGTTTCACGTCGAATGTTGGCTTTCAGTTGAGCTAAGGTCTTTGGCTTATTAGCGTATACCTTGGATTTCAAATAACCCCACAAATAAAAGTCTGGTGGCGTCAAATCTGGTGATCTCGGTGGCCAGTCAACATCACTATTTTTCGATATCAATTGCCCGGGGAAAAATGGTCGCAATAAATTGATTGTTGGTCGAGCTGTATGGCATGTAGCCCCGTCCTGTTGAAACCAGAAGTTATCCATGTCATTTTCGCGAATAATGGGTATCACAAAATCCGTTATCATGGCTCGATAACGCTCACCATTGACTGTTGTCGTGGCTCCATCATCGTCTTCGAAAAAATACGGTCCGATGATCATATTCGCGCAAACACCGCACCAAACTGTTACTTTTTGGTCGTAAAGAGGCTGTTCTTCAATTAATTGAGGATTTTCGGTGGCATAAAATCGGCAATTTTGCTTGTTTACGCCTCCATTCAACGAGAAATGTGCCTCGTCTGACATGATGAGTTTTCGCCAAAAGTCAAGTTCGTTTTCAGCCATTTCGATGGCCCATTTGCCAAAAGTAAGGCGTCGCGGATAATCAGCTGGGTTTAGTTTTTGTGCCATTTGAATTTTATATGGAAACATCTTCAAATCTTTATGAATTATGCGTCGGAGAGTGGTGCGAGAGATGTCTAATTCCTGAGAGCGGCGATAACTCAATGTCGATGGAGTCTCCTCAATACTGGCTCGTACAGCTTCGATATTTTCATCAGAACGTCTTGTGCGTTGTCTGGATGCATGACTGGCATTACTGAGATTACCGGTGTTCACAAATTTTGCGTATAAAGACTTAATTGTGTTCTTAACTGGAGCACTTTTCACTTTATTTTTTTTGCGAAACGCACGTGGAGTTAACACAATTGCCAAAGTTATTTTGAATATAAAGCTGAACAATTTCAGCGCGTTCTTTTGGAGTGTACTGTTCCATGGTATAAATTGTCTTCGAATGACGCTTCTAACGCGGTATGACATTAGACGATTTGTCAGCGCTGTTAAAAGTTACAGCGTTGCCAGATGGGTCAACTTTAAATTTCCTACCCTGTACATAGCTTAACTTAACTTTTATTTGGAATATATTTCGTTTATTACTTAACGTTTTCCGACTGTTCTGACGGTCTTGGAAAATCACCAATTTGTAAGTGAGCTAATATATATACATTATTTATATGAGCCTATAATCATGGGACACACCAAAACAAAGTCTTCTTGAAATTAGTATAAGCTTGTTTAGCCGATATTAAGTACATTAGCTAATGCATTCTACTGTTGATTCCCCAGAGCAATTCAAGCTGACTATGCAATTCCAGTGCATGTCATGAACTTCTCCAATTTAACAATGAGTAAATAAAATCTTTTAATTACTTCCTTCACTATAGAATGCTATTATACAAGGGACTGTGGCAAAGCACCTGTTAAGTATCTCAAAGTTGGTGCTAATGACAATGAGCGAACTACTTGCACAATTTTAACTGTTGCAGACAACATAATGAGCACTTTTGGCATTGCTTCTAATGCTGCCATTGCAATCTACGCTACCATTGCAGACTATTACATCACAATTGATATTGTGGAAATTTTCATTGTGTACAAAGAAGCACTTGACTTAATTAAACAATCACTTTGTAGTTTACCAAGTAATTTCAGATAACCGAAATGTTCCAAATAGTGAGGGTGTTCATGTCATAGTATAAAATGGGTCAAGTTCACTTTTCTCTTATTTTGTTCTCGCACCTTTAGGTAAACAGAAAAACAAGCAGAAACAGAAATAAAATTCCAGAAATATTGTAAATAGTTTAAAGTGCTCTGTTGTTACATAATATTCCACTTTAGGGGCTTATTGTCTAGTAGTCCAAGATGACCTTCATTTAAAGAAAGCCCAATTAAAATAGCTCTGAATAATACGTAGGTATTATACCATCAGGTTGATTTCTTATCAAATCACTGCGCGAAAATAATATAAGCACTTATTTTGATTATAATAAAGACTAATAAGGACAGCAAACTCCGCCATATTTTTTCCCGCTCTTTCGACATGTCTCTGCAGTAAGTTTTACGATTTCATCATGAAAAGATTTACAATCTAACAACGAGTCGAAATTATTAAAATTTACCACCGAAATTCGGAGGCAGTGGCCTCAACTTTAAGAGCGGGTTTTTAAATAAGAGCGGTAGAAAAGTTTTTTTTTTTTAATAAAAACTGTTTGCGATATCAATTAAATTATTTATTCCTTTGAAAATTCAGCAGTACATATTGCATGAGTAGCCATTGCATCCCGAAAAATTTCCGTTTTTTTCGGTTTATGAGCCGGCGGCGTCATTGGACCGTATTTCTATCGTGATGAGAATCGCGACCGCTTAATGATAACCAAATATTTTTGGTCTGAATTGGATGATATGGATTTGAAGTCACACCGCAAATGTCACAATCGATTTATTGAAAACCTATCCTTATGATGAGCTTCATAAGAATATCGAGCGTCAAATTGCAACATTATCGGCCGATTTATGCTTGAAAACCGTCGAAAATTAGGTTCAGCGTCTGGACTTCTGCAAGCGTGCCCATGGTGGCCATGCAAAAGAATCGAGCTCCATATATGGTGGCATCGAATGTTCTTTTACACAAAAAAAGAAACTTTTGTAGCGCTCTTATTGAAAACCCGTTTTATACAAACATGTCTACGGTGATGCTGATAAAAGCGCAAATGACCCAAATGCTGCATTCATACAGCTCGCGCTTAATATAGTTCCTCTTGTGTAGTATTTTCGTCAGCAGATAATGCATTTTTCTTTTACTTGCATTGTGAAAATATCTTATGTACCTTAAATTATCTACTTACTTCCAATTGCGTATATATGTGTTTATATTAATAAGTATGTGTAAGCTAGTTGCAAAATTAAACTGGCCGATACCCAGAAAAAGGAAACGTGCGCACACATACCGATATCTTTTTGTAAGGAACAACATGAACTTGTCATGTGAAGACAGATTGCTATTTGTTTCTTTTGGCAAAGATGCTGCACATATACTTTGGTGTATATAAACGTATGTGCCATATGTATATTGTTGACGGATATATTCCAGTGTGTCTAACTATTTTTAAACTACGAGTGTAAAATACGTAAGCTGCTATATATATTTCTAGACTAGGCAACACTAGGTGTTGCCAGGTGCAATCTTACATTTCCATTTGAAAGTTTGACATTTTTTAGCATAACATCACTCAGAACGTTTTGTCATTTAATCGTGAATTGTTTTATTTACAGGGAATTAAAAAATTCATCTCGGCCAAAAAATGGAATT
This sequence comes from Bactrocera dorsalis, assembly GCF_023373825.1. NCBI lineage: Eukaryota > Metazoa > Arthropoda > Insecta > Diptera > Tephritidae > Bactrocera > Bactrocera dorsalis. Next base: position 29,667,192 of record NC_064307.1, on the reverse strand, counting down.
AAGTCGTGAACATTTTCGTGCGATCATTTTTCACAACTTTCGACGTGGATTATCAGGTGCATCGATGAACTAAAATCTTTGTATGGTTATGAAGCACCATCCTATAGCACTGTGAAAAACTTTTACAACGAATTCAATCGTGGCCGACGCTCGCTCAAAGGTGAATTACGTGAAGGTCGTCCAAAAACAGCCGTTGTGCCAGAAAACATCGATGGCGTACGTGAACTGATAATGCAAGACCGTTATGTAACATACCTTCAGATAGAGTCATGCCTATGCATTTCACCCACCAACATACATTCGATATTGCATGAACACCTGGCCGTAAAAAAGGTTTGTTCTCGTTGGATCCCGCAAAATTTGACAATCGCTCAAAAAAAGACTCGTGTGGATTGGTGTAAAGAAATTCTGAAAAAATACGATCGCGGTGCTTCAAAAGACGTTTATAAGATCGTCACAGGTGACAAATCATGGATCTATGCGTATGAGCCCGAAACAAAACTGCAATCGACCGTGTAGGTCTTACAAGATGAGCCAAATCCAACGACCAAAAAAAACCAATTTCGTTGTTTAATATGCTTATTTTCATTATTAGGCCATAAATATATATAGCAGCCCTCGTAACACATGAATAGTGCCTTTATATATCACTGTATTATACTTTTTTATATATATTTTTCTATACTTTTCCAATTGAAATAACTCAAACTGTTTCAGATGTACATAAGAGACAAATATACCCGCATATTTTTGTACAATGGATACCGCAAACATTAACAAGTTTTCAGTTCATACTCAAATTACTTACAAGAACAAGAGTTCTTAATAGCTCCATCTAAAGCATCACGTATAATCCATTCAAACGACACTCCAGCTCTGAAAGTATTCGACGCAGTACTCGCGAGGGGAAGCAGAAGAAGAAAGACCACCATTCCGTTGGAAGGACCGGTGGTGAAAGCCTGGCTTCACTTGGAATATTCTATTGGCGCCCCCTTGCAAAAAGAAGAAACGACTGGGTGCTGTTGTTAACTCGGCTATAATCGCGAAAGCGGTGCCTACGCTAATAAAAAAGAAGTTATGGAACCTTATATGTTTTTCGGTTAATGGCGATTTTTGGGCATGGCAGTAGTCCGATTACGCCCATCTACGAAGTTAATTTTTACTCAAGTTACAGCTTACACGGACGTACGAACGGATGGACAGACAGATAGTCAACCGGATTTAAACTTGTCGCGTCACCCTGATCATTTATATATTATCTATGTATATAACTCTATATCTATCTCAATTAGTTTTAGGTGATACGTACTATCGTTAGCTGAAGTGAAAAATCTTATAAGAATTCCTACCGATCGTGTGAAAGTGGATGAACTGGAAGGATAACCCCGCTCACTACCCATCTAACGAAACTGTTAAAAACTACTTAATCAGTAACTAAATGCGACAGAGACGTAAAAATTTTCCGACAGGATCATATGAGAAATATTTACGGGAGCCAGTGGACGATGGGCGTGGCACCGCCCACTTTTTGTTGAAATCCCATTTCTCAAATTTAGAAGGCAATAGCCTTAAATCTGTGCCAAATATGACTTCAAAATAATCTCAGTGATTAGTATAGGCTTATCTTTCTGAAGTACATAAAGAGCAATGTGTGATTTTACGATGAGTGAAGTTATTCAATAAAGAAGTTCCATTAAATTTTGTGTATGGAATCAAATTTCTGGTGCCGAAACGTTCAAAATATTGGAAAAGCCTTTGTTTGTCGTGCACAAGTTTTTTGATTGGTACAAATTATTCAACGAGGATTAAGAATGCGTTGATGACAAAGGACGTCCAAATCGGCCATAAACATCAACTGATGATCAATACGTCTATAAAATAAAGGAATCTGTGAATCGATTTTTAAGAGTCAAATATCTCACTGACATCGTTGGAATATCAGAAAGATCAGTAAAAATTATTTTAAAAGAAAGCAATATTGGATTCAAATTCACTCAATTCCTTCGAAAAACAGCGTCGGCTTAACGTCTGTGAAACAATGCTTCCCGACTACCAGTATGTCATGAAATGTATTACTACTGGCGATGATTTTTGGATATATGCTTGTGACTCGCAAGCAGACGATCAATCGGCCGAATATCCTGGCAAATATCAGCCGAAGCCCTAAAAACAACGTCAAAGAAAATAAAAAATCAAGGTTATGTTGAAAGTTACCTTCGATTATGGAGGTATAATGCACTCCGAATTCCTTTCGACCGGCCAAACTGTCAACAAGGAATACTATTTAAGTAATATGCGCAATTCGTGTGAAGCATAGATTCTTCATAAGATTTTCGCAAATTTTCTACCAATATCGCACCGTCACCACCGTATTCGCCTGATTTAGCTCAGTGTAACTTCTGGCTATTCAGCGAACTCAAACGACTGTTCCGGGAAACCATTTTCAGTCAATTGAACTCATTGATTTAACAACTGTTTCGAGGAGTGGAGAAAACTTTGGCACAAGTGTTTTGGGGCCAAAAATATTATTTTGAGGGGGACGACATAGACTTCGAAGAATAAATGAAGAATTTTAAAATTAAGAACAAAGTCTTACTATTTTTTGCAGTAAATTAAAAATTAAATGAGCGTTCACAAGAATAACGCAGATTACTAAAGCTAGTAAAGGTGAACAACTGGGTGCAAAAGCAAATTCGCACAAAAGTTCCAACAGCACCAAAGATCAACCATGCATTTTATACCCCGTAATTAAGACCAAAAGTGCTTAATAGCTTTTAGGCAAAGTTCAAACGTAAACTTATGAATAATTGAAGTTCCTGCCCGGACGTCTCTCCGTCGTTTAAAATTGCCCACGTCTAACAATAGCGAAATCTTTCCGCTTTTTAGCAACCAAATACTGTTTTATATGGCTGTATTAGGGAGTAAAAGCAAATTAGAAACAAAGGTTTATAAATTGGAAAAATGGTATGAATATTTATGGGAGTTTTTATTTGCTATTCTCTGCAAATAATGGTACATTTACATTATTTTTATATAAGAGCACAGAGTCAAGTAATCAAAAATATTCTAATTTAGAAATCGTATAATCAAATTATTTTACAACTCTTGCTAAATTCGGCTTTGATTCCAGATGTCCAGAAAAAAACGTTTTCCACATAATTTTTAAAATAAAATACAACCAAGACTAAAATAATTTAAAAACTTTATTTTGAGATTACGGATCATAAAAATATTTTGTTCGAATATATATAGACTATATACGTAAACTACACAGTTAAGCACAATTGCTTTAAAGGTAATCCATCGTTTACATTTCCTTATGAACAATTGAGATTTTTTCACATTAACCGGTATTTTGCTCCCAGTTGCTTTGTCGTATCCATCCCATTAAATACTTCCTTCATGCCATTAAGGCTGTAGTTCAAATGCATAAAAATTGCCGACATAGGTAATACGAGGTATGACGATTAAGTGATGAGACTGATTCCATAAAAACCGTATATTTGAAAATTATTCTATAACTCTGCCATCCCCTTCAAAGTAGCCCCTTGGGCAGCTATGCAACAATTCCAGCGCGTTTTTTATGCTTCGTAACATTTCTGGAACGCTGAGAACTGGGATGTGCGCGAGTACCCTCGTCACGGCCGCCTGGATGTCCGTAATCGACTCAAAATGGGTTCCTTTGACCACCGATTTTGTTTTAGGAAACAAAAAAAAGTCACAGGGTGACATGTCGGGCGAATAAGGCGGCTGTTGCAACACGGCGATTCCTTTAGAGGCCAAATACTGGGACACGCTGAGGGCGGTGTGGCACGGCGCGTTGTCGTGATGAAGGATCCAGTTACGAGCGATGTCTGGGCGCACCCTGTTGACTCATTTTCGCAATCTTTCGAGTACTTGGCAATAGTAGACTTGATTCACAGTTTTCCCCGGTGGAACGAATTCTTTGTGGATGATTCCACGGCTATCAAAGAAGGCAATAATCATCGTTTTCACCTGCGACTTGCTCAAGCGAGCTTTTTCGGGCGGGGAGCGCGGAAACAACCATTGTGAGCTTTGGTGTTTGGTTTCTGGACTAAGAGCACTATCACCATACACTGTTATAATTTTAGCGTACGTTTCCGAAGCTGTTTCGCCCAATCCGGCGCAAAATTTTATCGCGATGCGTTGCTCTTGATTTTGTTTTCCATTTTCGAGACGAGCACTGCAAACACACGTATACTCAACTTGACGCAACAGGCGAACTAGACAAGCTAGAGGGATGGTACATATAGAGTGAGCGGGGAGATGGAAGGGGTGCCGGAAAAAGAGAAAGGGAAATCAAGTCACAGGTTTACCACAAGCGCGGCAATAAAATCAGTCTCATTACTTAATTGTCAAACCTCGTATTAGGTAGATAAATTGGTCTTTCTATTCGCATGCGGGTATTCTTTTCTGTTTTAAATGTTCGTTGTTTTACATTAAAGACAATCGTTGATAATCTCTATCTCTCTTTTAAGAGTTTTGCTGTACGTCTCTATGGATGCGCAATAACTGAATATATGCACATACGTATTTACTTGAGCGGAAGATTTCCTACGCTATATTACTAACTTATAATTAATTCCAGAAAAAATTAATAATAATATATTAAGGCACCTAAACGTTGTATTTAATAAAATGTTTTTACTTATTTAAAAAAATTATTTATAAATTTAATTCTTCCTCTTAATCCTGACTTGTCGTTAATGAGAAAGACGGGTAATAATAAACTAAAGAGCGCTCACTTGCTATATGTACCTTTGGTGGCTCATGTGCATCTTCTCGTTACTGACTACTTCACTGGACATCGGACTTACGACCGATTACCCATAAATATTTACATTGTGGCACAATGAGTACATTGACATGTATACGTTCTTTTTTTCTTAACCAATTATCACTAAGAACGTTGAATTGTCATGTACCATGCAGTTAAGTATTTTGCTTGTGGCATTAAAACGAATTAAAATTTATTGTTTTACTTCTTGCTCTTTACGAACCATTGCAGCATTGTAACCACAATTGTCTGTGCATATTTCTTTTTTCGGGCGACCGTCTTGAGCGCTTGGCTACCGCTCGGTAAATAGCCAATTCGAATCGCTTTCGACTCAATAGTATAATATAGGGTAGTCGAAAAGGTCTTTTTGTTTTTTTTTTTAATTCAAACTTCAACTTATTTTTTTATATTTATAATGAACTTTAATAAATCAAATACGTACCATTTTGGTCGACCACTTCTTGCCATATTTCCGCTAGAGACATTATTCTATCAGTGTAAAATTTTTCTGGTCTCTCGGCTAAAAACTGAAGTTCTGCATTGACCAAAACAAATACAGTCTAATGATGCAAAGTCAGGGCTATATAGTGGAAACTTCCCAGCCAAGCTCTCCCAGTTTTTGCCGAGAAATCAGAGATGTGTGTAGTCTAGCGTTGTCCTGATGGAAGACGAAGTCCTTTCTGTTGATCAGTTCTGGCCGTTTTTCGCTTGCTTCAATCTCATCAGTTGTTGACAATAAAATGTAGAATCAATAGGTGCATCTTTCACATCGAAATTTCCAAAACGGAAGCTAGCGGACGTTGGCTACACGAACTGACACAACTTCGTCTCCGTAAACTTTGCAAATTTCATTGGTGGCTTAGGTGAACTTCTTCTCTTTTTATACAAACATTTCAAAATATAGCGAATTTCTTAATTTTCCAGTATTTTCACTCATTTTTAAATAGTTGTAACTCCAGCCCAGCTGCCCCATGTCTCTTAAGTTGGAGTATTTGAAACTGTTAAATATATCCTGTTTCAACCCTGATCCGTTGGTTCAATATTCTTTGCTGGGGAATGGAACCAATATGTTTATCCTCGTGGATCTCCTTTTCTCGGTCGCATTGTCAGCTTAACCCCCGTTCGTTAATAAAGTCGATAAAGATAAGTACGTTTATTGGCCGAATGTCAAGGATAACCTATAATATCTTTGCTGAGGTATTTTCATTGTGCCCGTAGTCTCCAGCAATCAAACCCATAGTAACTGTCCCAGAGGTCTAACACTGATCTTTTTCGATAACGCCACTTAGCATTCCACCGCTCCACACGTTGGAATTGGGCAGATGACACATATGAAAATCCAATAGACAATGTGGCGTATTCACTTAATAAGTTACCGCACATTTATTAGTTCCAACATATCCTTTATATGAAAAATGGGCGCGATGCCATAAATATGTGAATTTTAAGCAGTGAATTTTCGTAAGGAAAGTAACTCTTCAGTTTCTCCTCTATTCTGTGTTTCACAGATACTAAAATACATCCCTCAGCGCCAAGTGGCCTGACAAATATGAAATATAAAATTAATTTTTGGCAGACTCAGTCTGGATTGAATGTAAATAAATATACATGTTGTTAGATGAGTAGAGTTCTTGAGATGAAACCGATTTGTATTATTGTTTCAGATTTTAACTTTGCATTAAACGTTCTTAATAATCATCAAACATGTTCCTTTTCTTCTATTCAGCAATAATCATGGATTGATATATCATTATGTACATATGCCAATGTTTCTTTCTTATTCATAAAATTGGCAACGGGTTGACAGAAAAACCCCTTTTCTAAAATGACAATAGCCTCGGTACACGCTTGAATGTTACAATAGCAAACAATGTCTCCACTAAGCCAACATCAAGTAAGACAACTTATCGCGTGTAATTAAAAACAATCTGTCCTGTCCACAGAAAATTTCATTACATTCAAATAAAAGGCCATGCCATTTGTTGTCACACGCTGTGCAGCACAGACAATTTGACTAAGAAGCGAAGCAAAAACCAAGCGAGTCAGTGCTTTGGAATAACTTCCACATAACCCCCTCAAAGCATTCTGTCACTCAGCGTCGCCCGATAGTTGGCAAACATTTATTTGCATATTTTTTAAGAGGAAATAATAAAAGCGTAGCGACAAAGTTCAAGTGAGCATAATAATTGTTTTTGTTGGCAATTTTCGCCAACATTAATCTAACAATTCCTCGCTAACAATTGCACTAATAATGAATTCAGCGTACACAAACACAAAATAGAAACAAATATTTGAATGCAACACGTTTGCGGTTAGCGGTGCTGTGGCAGTTGATGTTCTTTTTGTTGAACTTCCTTGCTTGACAGTTAAAAGTATTTAGCCATATGACTGCGAAACTTTTATATAAATTATTCTATAACTTTTAGCAGTGAAAGTTTCATAATAAGCCTTCTAGTCATCTGTAACACCAACACAAACAACATAAATATATACGAATATATAGATAATTCCGATAATAGTAAAATGTTCACCTTTCACTGACTTCAAGAACGAATTTTAAAGTCATCTCTCAATCAACTTATTTTTGTTCGAATAGCTGTTCAAATTATATGAATTTATTTAAATTTCTGACTGACGGGATCAAAGTTCTAGGTACCCCTTTTATACGTATATAATACAGTTACTTTGGATACAAAACGCATTCTTCAAAAAAACAAGCAGAAACCAAAAATACCACTTCAAAGCCGCTCAAATATCAAAGCGACGCTCATTGTTTTTCTCGATACCGATGGCTTGATGTATCATGATTTATTCCGGAGAGACAGACAGTCATTAAGGAGTTCTATTTGGGCGTATTGAGACATTTGCGTGAGAACATCTGTCGAAAAGGAATTGCAACAATATTGACATTTAAAATCAAAATGAAGTCAAGTATAAAACACTTCCCTTTAACTGTTAGTATTTAAATACATATTTATTCTCATGAATATCTGAAACTTATTATACTAAAAGTATGATTCTGCAATAAGTTGTCGAATAGAAAAGTGGTCTACCGACCATTCATTAGCAAAAAAAGAGCTATTTCAACAGTAAAAGTGTACGCGTCCAACAGCGAACAGAGCATCGTACACTAACTCAATAAGTACAATCTATTTTTGCTTTGTGCGCTGATTCTTCGCCATGGCTTCCTTATTATGGCAACCGGTATTAACTCGAAGAAGGAAAGAAAATTATTTCCGGTGGAGGATATAACTATGCAAAACTTGTAGAAAAGACCAGTTACTGTGGGCAGCAGAATAATAGTGTTATAACGTTTATGTATATAAAAATCACCATCACCAGCAACTGCAACCGCAGGAACTTCTTTAGGTCGCTTGCGTTTTCGAATTTTACATCTTTACAATATTATAATATTCTGTTCACTGTTGCCAAATCAGTAAATTGAATTGAAGAACCTAAAGCTTACTGCAGTCAAAAGAGTCTAACATGATTATGTGCAAGTTGCACCTGGAAAATTGTTTTCTAATGGTAAAAGTTTGTGGGAAGCTTTTCGGAATTCAACATACATGCCTGTCACTAGAAAAACTAATAAACGTGAATATGCAAAACCATAAGATTATTACACAAATATTATGCTAAACCAACGATAGTTGAAGATTAGATAAAACATGAACTTAAACAGATATGCATGCTAAATATTAGCCAAACTCTAGGTGGGACATAGAACAAAAAAAAATTCATACCACTACTAAATACTATTTTTGTCAAATGAGTTTTTTTAAGTGTTTTATAAACAATTTTTATTTGTTTTAAATTCTTAATCGAAATATTTGTTCATGGCGAAAATGTGTCCAATCTAATGATTTCATATATTTAATTTTTATCAAATTCTCCGTTCGAGCAGCATTCCACTTAAGAGAGTATTCGCCGTGTTTCGTCACTGTTAGCATCTGAGTGGTATGCTTGGACCATGTCATTGCCCGAATTGTGAGCAAATAAAAATTTTGCGAAAGAACGAAAACTTTTTTAATTCATTCAATATACGCAAAGCAGTAAAAAGTACAAATATTAAGTAGGTGAGGTAAAAGTAACGTATTAGAGAGTTATCGTGGCAAAATTTGCAAATAAATCTTTTCGAATAAATTTTGTTTAGAAACTGTTGAAATTCAGCGCGTATAAGAAAAGATCACAACATCTCATTTTGTTTCCGTGTTTTCAGTTATTGTTACTGTTTAAATGAGTTAAGCATCCACCCACTCTACCCGAGAAAAACTGGCCCATCCTTCTAAAACAGCGCAATTCACCACAGTTCGCAACATAATACCAATACAACTCACCACACCAGTACCCACTCACCAAAAAGGATGGGCAACGGGAAGGCAGACACAATTCGTTCTAAACAATTCATCACATACAGTTCGCACCTCAACATTCATCTTATCACTGCTTTGTTTTGCGACACCCATCCCGCGCGTTTGCAATTATATCGTTTGGACAGCTGATTCGGTTGTTAAACCGCTTCGCACACATGTTTATTCGTATAAACATTTTTATTAACTTATTATTGATTGTCAGCTTTATGATTAAAATAAACTAATCCTTTTGATCGAAATTAACCGTATTTTCACTTGCATATATGTAGGACATAACGAGAGTGTAAATGAACTTTAGTGAACTATTCAAAATTTTAGCTCAAGTGTATGGATCTCACGAAGTTGGGCATCCAATTGTTCAGTTACAATTTCCATTAAACTATACGCACTGGATTGCTATTCATATTCAAGTTTACTACTAGAAATTACCTACGAAGTAAATATCACTTAATCTTAGTAAATAACAACTATGTTTATATAGTGAATTAATTTGATAAAAATTTTCATTCACTTCCCCAAATGATATAAAATCGAGTCATGTGATTAAAAAACGTTACCAAGAAACTATAGCTTTAACTCACTTAAAGACATAATAATTTCTTGATAAAGCGGCATTAAAAATTCTTGATATTTTATTTGCAAATAGAAAGAAAAATAAATTTTTATCATTGGCATTAAATTAGTCCATGCACAACGAAGAGTTTATTTTAATTATCCTTCTGATTCAATTATCCATCTGATTCATGATGTCGTCGGCTGCGTCAAAAGTTTCTATCCAAACTCCACATCAGTCAGGTGTAATACATGCAATCGATGAGTAAACTGCTTAGACCTTAAGACATCCAGAGTACTACCGCCGCCTCTAAGGTAATGCAATTATCACGGAAAAAGCGCACTGCGCCACTCCTCGCAATATTTTGCCAACAAGGGATCTTAGTGGTCGATAAGACCTAATTAGGCATAAGATTTTTAGAGTATCATATCTTTTCCCAACATTTAACCATCAACCCACCAAAAATTCAAATACTCGTACATACGAAAAACTAAAACTCAACAATTTAGCTGTAATTATTTTTTTGTTAATACAAAGACTATTCCAAAGTAAACAGGACTGTAAAAAAAATAGAAAAAATGTTTTTTTCAGCAAAATCAATTTATTTTATTCAAAATATTCTCCTTCTGCTTCAATATAGCTTTGTGCAAGGTCCAAAAGCATCGAACAAGTGTTCTAGCTCGTTGGCCGGTATGGCAGCCGGTGCAAGCCTTTTGAATAGCCTCTACGCCTGCATAACGCTTTCATTGGCAAATGATTTTTTCCGAAGAAATTGTTCAGATCAGATTACTATAGCATATAGCTGCCATACAAACTGAACAGATAGTTACTAACAGAAATGCACCTGTGAAGGGTATTTAGCTTCGATGCAACCGAAGTTAACGTTTTTTCTTGTTAAGAATAAGTTGGATTTTTGTGTTTCAGATGATTCAAACATCAGAAATCGTGTCCGCCAGTGAAAAAACGCATCTTATTCACTCAGCCATTTCTCCGACAGATGCCATCAGGTAAAATTTTTTCAATACCTAAAATTATGCCTCCGACTTTGATCTCTGTAAATTCCGCCAGTCTGCCTATTAATTGTTTGCACTTTACACCTGAACTTAGCCCTTTCTTATTTTTTTTCTTTTTTAAATCTTTTTACGCTTGCAACTGAAGCAACTAAAAACTTACGCATCGCGCTTTTAATTTAATTGAATATAATCAAATCAAGTTATGCAACGGTTTACATACTTTTGAGTAAATTGGCTTTTACCTTTACTCCTGTTGAAACTTCAGCCACGAAATTTCAAAGAAAACATTTACACATAATATAATGCAATTAACTCATTATTAAGTTTGTGCATAACCTTTCATCACTTAATATCAATCAAAATCAATTCACTTCATAAAAGTGTGTTAAAAGCTCCAGTAATTGCATTGTGATATATATATTTTTTAAAATATGTATGTGCATACGTACGCACATTATTATATATGTGTGTCTACAATCTCCTTTAAGGCGAAACGTTTGAATTGTGGAAGAAATTGAAAATATGTACTTATATTCTTCTACACTATGAATATTTACATAGGTTTATGTTCAACTAATAAAATATTAAATATTTAAACAATACACAGAAGTTTCCAGGTGCCCAATACAAGTAGAATGACAATTCTCCAGCTGACTTTATATCGAACATATCGAAGAACGTATGTGGTATCTTGAGGTAGTTGGATGAAAATAATTTATTAAATGTACTTATGTGCCATAAATAGTTATTTTTATCCTGTGATTTGATTTCATACAGTATTTATCAGTCGATATACAGTTTGCCTATTAATTGTTTGAAGAAAGGAAAAGTGCACTGTCAGATAGGATTATAAGAAAAATCCAACGTACCAAATTTAGTCGAGATGATAGACCGGTAAGGTCCCATGATATGCTATTTACCAAAAAGGGGTAATCTCACTCCCATCGTCCAATTTTCTCACCGGCTCCCTTAAACCCTCTCATACCATCTCGGAGGTAAAATTTAATGTCTTGCCGCTAGCGGGATTATCGTCTATTTTCATTTATGTATTTCCACATTGTCGGTAGGAATTCTTATAGTATTTGGAGTGGACAAATTTAGTTGTTGTGATATTAGCAGTTTAGAAGATATGGGCATTTAACTTTTTAGAGGGCAGAGCAAAGCCCATTTTTACAAAAGTTTGTGCCCACAGGTTGTCCTTGCTACTGCGATTCCCTGCGCCAAATTAGAGTTTTATATCTTAGTTTAGTGCTTAATTATTGCACTTTATAAGATTTTGGTTATTATCGTTTTGTGGGCGTGGCAGCTGTCCCAGTACGCCCATCTAAGACCTCGTATTTTTTTCCAAAGTTACATCTTGCAGGGTGGGATGGACCAACCGACGGATAGACAATCGCTCGAATTTCAATTCGACTTATCATTCTGATTATTTATATACTCAAATATTATATACCCAGTATTTAAGGTGATACGTAAAACCATTAGGTGAATGAATGAAATGATATATACATATATAGTATATATTTATATGTGATTGGTTTTTACACATTAAAGCAGTTCCGTAGCTTTGATTTTTGTAAGTTGCAAGAGCTTAAAATGTTCAGTTGCACCCGAACTTAGGCCCTTCTTTACTTGCTTTTCTTGTGGAATTTAAAATTTTAGGGGGGAGCCCAAGCGGGGATTTTCGAAGTTACTGAAGCGTGTCAGAAAATTTTATCGCGAGAAACATTGCACCTTTTCATGTACCCGTACCAAATATGAGCCCTTAATATGGAGAGGTGCGTTGGGGGGAGAACGTCAGATTAGAGAATAAAAACCGATCCTTAGGGAAACTCGAGCGCGTCAAATTAAGAGATGGTAAATTAAATACATGAAGACGAGTGTATATTGCAATATTCTGAGAGTTTGAGGGTGACTTAGAGAACTAGCAGGGTGACAAATTTGTAAAAAAAGTACGTCACCTTAAAATACTCCAGCGCGATACATTTTTTTTTTTTCATTTTAAAGGTAATTCTGTCAGAATCACGAAAGTTCGATAATCTGACAGTTTTCATGGGGCGATACAGGTAAAATCGTCGACAAAAGGTCTAGCGTACTGATGCTGAGAGGTGTGTATCCGCCACTCCTCATTTTCTTTCTCACTCTCTCGCACCGTCCTTATATTAGCGTCTGCCGCCATGATGCCATCTCAGCTGATCACCGTTATCATTAAATGTATGTAACTGTGACGCTTGTAACTTACCACCCTGCCGATCAGAGCTACAACAAAATTTACTGAAAACATTACAAATTACGGATGGAAAAACGTGGATAGAAAGTTGGAGCTGACTTGATTTGTTGGAAACCAACTTCCTGAAGCGATACTCCTGATACAGGTAAATCTTTTTTAGAAGACTATACTGGCATTAAAACGTAAAAAATTGTAAAGTTTTATATTTGTTCTCGGTTACAGTAATGCGAAATGACGAGGAAGTTCAAGATGTGGAGACCAACTGCGACGATGACTCGAATGACGAAAATTGACATGTTTTTTTATTTTATTTTTTCTAGTTTCATATTAATAAATTATTAATTTTCTACACATCCTGTAACAAAAACAAGAACCAAACAGAATTCCTCCACTTTTAAATCGTCAGATTAACGATATCCCTCTATATAATTGTCAGATTATCTTTTGGGAAGACTCTGACATCAAGTTCATCCCCCTGCATAAAAACCTGACGCACTCGGGTATCTCAAGGTCACATTTTTTTACAAGTTTTAAAATCAGTCATGACTTTTGGTCGCGTCGAAATTGTCAGAAATTTAAATGGCACACTTTTAAAAGGTTCATTAATATTCGCTTTGAAAATCTGACACGCTCGAATAACTTTTTTTTTAACCTCCCATTACGGCCCTCCCCCTTGAATTGATTGTCAGATTAATATATATCGACTATCAGAAATACAATGCTCGTATATAACATAAATGACTGACGCGCTTGAGTACTGTTCTTTTTTTATATTTTTGAAAAAAATCACCTGCTCTTCCCCCCACTAAAATAGAAAACTTGACCTAAACTTTCTTTGTATTTAACGTTATCTTGACAATCTAGACCAAGACGGTCCAGTAACTGCAAATTTAGCACTCCAGGCTCCCCTACTATAACTATAATTTGTGTTTGTTCGGGCAATTATGCTTAATTCTGTTTTGCGTCAGCTAAAAGCTTTGTACTATAATTTTTAAATAACTAACACTGCCATCAGAAGCAGACGGCGCTACGCTGAAATGGTAAACATTTTTAATTTGTTACAACTAGTTGGTTTTGCTTACTGAGTGCAATGTTTTGCAGAAAGCTTTACGAAAATAGAGCTCAAAGTTAGTTCCCTTGACACCATCCAACATTATGTGCGGCTAAATTTTAAAACGTAACCTACCAACGATTTTCATAAAAGGAAACAAGTTTTCCTAGTTTTTTTTAACCGCATTTTTTGATAAAAGCAACATTCAATTGAATGTTACTGAATTGTTACTTAAGATTAGTTACAGGTATTCTCTGAAAAACTCGATTTTTTGAACGTTTTTTGCAAAGACGCATATTATACTTTATGTTTGAAGTTTTTCAATTTACTTCATTTGACTTTAAAGGTCCACTTTTGAATTCCTTTAAATTGAGTTTTTTTCGTCTCCAGAATCCAGGGCTGTAATCCATTCCAAATTCAATGGTTCGAGCCACCCAGAAAAAACTTGTATCAGTTCAAGAACCGGTTTATAAGAACCCCTGGACCGCGGTTGTGTTCGGTTGAAATGGTTCAGTTTTTTATACTAATCGATTTGTAAACCACATTTGTACTATATACATATGTATGTACGAAAATAAAATGTAATAGAAACTCTTAGCAACAAGTTGTCGTTTCATATTTCATTTCCATTGGTTTTCAAACTATTACTAGTTTTTTCAAATCATCATTTGTCTGGTATTCTCAAGAGATTGTTCCAGTATTTCAAACATGCTTTGAACAGCCATTAGTAATTCATATGTATTTACACTAGAGCGAGTTAATTTACAGGGAGCTTATATATGGAAAATGGGGAATGTTCTACGAATCATTCTGAACAACGTTGCTAACAGATTATGGGTCTAAAACTGGTTTCTAAACATCGGTAAAAAATTTGTTTGTCAGTTTTTGAGATATCCGAATGAAGAGTCATAAAATATTTGTGATTGTATTTTACTGATTCTTCCATATACCCTACACATTTCTAATGTTGCCAATCTAATTAACAAAATAGTCTTAACAGTTCTCTACAAGGTTTTAATACACAAAGTTTTACCATTTGCACAAACTGACAATAGAACGAACAGGCAAAAATATAAATGTTATATAAATATTGCAATTTCTTTTCTTTAAAATTCATCCACGAACGACCATCACGTAATGCCTTTTCATTCCAATTAGTATTGATATAACGAAATGTTGTAAACGCTTTAAAGGCACACAATTATAGGTTTAATTTGAGTGATGGTTCATTTGTGTGAATATTAAAATCATTGCTCCAGCATGGCTAACACAAAATATTTCAATTCAACAAGTTTCACCAATATGTGCAATGGAAATTTACAAAAATTAGTGTTACGTATACGGCATGGAGTACAGAGAAGCATTTTCTGCAGAGCAGGTTGAAACTTTGATATTTTTAAATTGAATGTAACATTTGGATCGGCAGCTAAACATATAAAAGCTCAATGTATCGGTGCCACACCGATTAACGCAAAAAAGATTCAATGACTGATTTTTCAGCGGCGAGTCGCTGCTTTATTGCAGCGAAAGCGATCAATTTTTGACGCGGATGGTTTTTAGTGATAAAAGGTAGTTCACTTGCGATAAAGTTAAACAAACATAGTCGTAATCGAATTGCGAAGAGTAAGCGCGAATGGTAGCTAAGCCAGGATGGTCTTTCAGGAGGTATATTTTGTATGTTTCTTGCTAATTACAGGAATAGAGGTTTTCCTCGAGATTATCATTATGAAATTGAAGCATATTATATCGAAATCGGAAAGTGCTAACTACATATGTTAAGTGCAACCTCGAAATGACATATATACCATGTAATATTATGGTATTCGTAATGTCGGAAGTGATTTTATATTTAATGCTCTCGAAGTAAAAGCTATGTGTACATTGTCAGCGGATAACGTAATTTTCGATAAGCAAGCTTAGTTCTTACCTACTTTTGTCCATTCATATTATCTTATTTAGAACTATTTTAGTCGTACTGAAGTAATATACGCATTGATCACTTATTGATAGTTCTGGCATTTTAGTGTCAGCTGCGAATATGAGCTGTTCTTAAACACAGTTTAAATTTTATGAACAGCATGTTGTTGACGAGACATTTCCAAGAACAAAAGTACTTAATACGTTAAAAATGTAATGTCTAATATGATGATTCCTAAAAATATGTAGTTGAATACGAACGATAGCAAAATATGCAAATACCTTTTTATCGTTCCTCTGAGAAATGTATTTTATTATGGCAAGAAAAAAGTATGAACTATTTCCATAGTGGCGTCTGTCCTGTGGCATGTGAAAGGAACATAAGAGTACTTTCCACCATACAGTGTAAAGAGGGACTGCTATATTAAAAAGAATTTATGGCATAAAAGCTTTTAAGGTAAAAGCGCATGCAACGCATATGGGAAATTAAACCATATTTTAATGTTTCATGAAATAAAAAATAATTTTAATGCTAACCAGAAGGCTTTAAGTGGGTATATCAAATAAGAGACAATGATAATGTTACATGCATTAGCTAAACTAAGACTGGTTGATAATAGCAGATAATGAGAATGAACAGATATTAAGAACAAATGAACTTAATTAAAAATTTTTGCTTGTGAGCTATATTTCTGTCACTTAAATTCATTTTATTTGGTTGACTATATTGAAGCTTAATTTTACTAAAAAACTTGCGAAGCTAATTGCAAGGCATTCAAAGGCATACGGTTTATAGTTTTTTTTACCGACTTCAACGCTGCAGAGTAAATAGATTTCACGGACGTGATGTTGTGATAAGTTTCGATGGAATTCATTAGAAAATAATTATTTTTCACCTTTCGCCTATGCGATTTACCCATATGTTCCGATTACTAGTATATTTAGTTAACTAGTATATTTGAGGATCCTATCAAAGGTTTTAGGAAAATTCGAAATAACGTACAAAGAAATTTGATTGGCTACTCGCAATATAACTAACTCATATACTTTACATACTCTATTTCTTATTTACGTTAACTTATAAATCTACGTAAACTTTTATACAGTTGGAACTTTTGTATGGTTTTCGCAATCTTATTTCTGTTGTCTAAATAAGCAGTGAGCTTTTGGGAGACAACATTTCATTTAAGAGAGATCCGTGCCACTATAATTATTCGTTCCTTATCCTCTGCCTTCGGAGATCTACCGCATCCTTAGTTAATTCAAATATAATCTTTATTGGGGAAAAGAGCATTTTGTTCAAGTTTCATTTTCGCCGTCAACTGATTTGTAATCTTATATCTTGTGTGTACAAAAATTATTTTGAACAAAACTTGTTTTTAGGAAAAACCTTATATGGAATCAAACTGCGTAATGAATCCGTCTACTTTTTGGCAACAACTGAAACTTCACATGCGCATTGACGCACTTCTGAAATTTCGAAGTAGGTGCAAGTAAAAACTCTTTGTAAAATGTTGCAATTTTAATGTAAAACTTTCTTGGTAGACATCAATGAATGTTGCGTATACGCCCCGCATTTCAAAAACCAAGAAAATAAAATTTTTTCCTGCTTTTCTCATTGCTCCGCCCCTAATGTGAATTTCATTGAGCACACAAATGCCGTTCAATTGAAATGCACAATCGGGCTGTAGCACCAAATGCAACAAGCTGGACAGCTTAGCCGGAAGAAAAGCGTAATGAAGGACAGAGACGTTTGACTACGAAGCGTTGAACTGCCGATTTTTTTTTTTCAAATTGTGAATCCAAATTGTAAAACTAAAAGTTTCGATACCCTTTTATACAATTACCGTAATATTATTATACGGAAACGTACGTTTTGGTAAGTTGAGTTCTTTATAGTAGATAACAAATGTGCCTGTTAAAACGGCTTTCATGAAAAGTAGATAATAACACATGCATATATATATATTTATGTATAGCAACACCACCACTTATTATATATTTAGTTTATACCACATATTAATCACATGAACTTTCAGAATCTATAATGTTGACAAGGATCAAGAGCTAGTTCTGAGAAGTTTGTATGCTTAACATATATTAACATATTAATGATTTTATATTATAAAACTGTTCGAAAATTTTTGGTTGTTGAACAAATAAAGCAAGCGCATACCCGTAATATAAACAATAATTTGTAATTGTATGAAAATTGAATAGTCATTACTTTCTAGTAGTAAATAAAACAGATATAACGTTAAAAAAATTGATAGTAGAAAACTAATTAACCTACCTTTAAACTCATACTTCGTTAAACGAGTGATTTTCAAACAATCTCTGCGCATTTGTTTACTAACCTTGGCAAAGGAACGACACATTACTGCAGTCAAACGCAGTTTAATTAAAATTCTGTTTAATTAAACGCTTCGTGTCACAAGTCATTGGTACATACTAATAATAGCCAGGGAAAGACAAAAAATTACTGAAGATATATACAGCTACGAACCAGCAACAAAATAATTAGGAAAAGATGTGCACACCTCATTAGTCAGAGGAAGGCACCGGTAAATACGGACACAATGTGTAATGACAGAAATTAACGCTAATTTGCATATATAATAAAAATTGTCAAGAAGCGATTAGTAGTCATAAACTGAATAATGTCCTTTGTACATACATACATAAATAAATTATTGTTCCCTCTTTTTCGTTGTCTATTTAAAGCCCACCTTAATATGATGGGATAAAATAAAAGAAACACAGTTCGTTTGATTTTCCTTCCCTAAATGCTCGCCAGAAATTGATTACATATAATTAAAATTGATGGCTAAAATAAAGTTAATTGTCACCATTTTAATTAAAGGAAAATAAATAAAAAACTTTTATGAGATAATGATATTCGAAAACGTATAAAGTCCTATAGTAAGCCAGAAATTAAGATACAAAATTATAATTTAACATATGTATGATGAGGAAAATCTGCGAAGTAAAATTCTTGAAAAAACCGACATGGCCTCGTCTTTTATAAGGCTTAAGGCACATGTCTCTTAAACCACTTAAGATACAATAACGTAATTCGCCAGGACAAATCCCTGAAGTACTCCTATCAACACTATAAAAAGTTTGAAATTAGATGGTAACCCCCCCATTCCGGTAAAATTATTATACGCGTGATAAATTAACAAATAAATATGCCTGACACATCAAATTTTGCAGCCGAAGAGGTACGAAAGGGATTTGTAAGAGCCGAGGTCAAAATAAGATAATGGGCAAGGTACATTAGGTGATAATCAATATTTCAGTCCTCCTCCAGAGATTTCGACAAAATTTCTTGTGTAATATTATCTTGACATTACTATATTCCAGTACCAAAATGTGTGAAATTGAATTACAACCACGTCTTCTCCTCATAGACAAAAGCTTTAAGTTCAATCTGGTTCTTTCATTTCCCGGTATGCAAATAAAGCAACAACCAATGGCGGGATAAAATTTTGACTGAATAGCGCACTTAAGGTAGCCATCCTATCATCAAAAATTGTCAAAATTGGACTTAAACTGTTCAAACCCCTAGGTACCGAATATGTGGACCCTAGTATCTATAGTTACTTTTGACCAAAAATAACAGTCAATGTGTGAGATATACAATTGAAATTAAGAAAGAATCATTTTCTGACAAAAGAAATACTGTGTATCTAAAATGAGTTGAATCCTGTCATTCCTTCCCTGAGTCCCTATATACATAACATACAGATTTTCGAACTTGCAGGTGACTTTATACTGGATCTCAAAGAAAATTACAGAACGTGATTTACTCATAACAGTCTAACATTGTGCCTGAAATAGATACAATTGGGCTTGACCTAACTATTATCAGGATTCTGGAACATTCGGTTGACTTTGCTTCATATGATTTGTGATTATAAGTGAGGTACCTTGATGAAACCCTAAGAGTATTTTATTATTCTGTGTGTTGTGTTTATATTTATTTAATATTACTTATTATAATTACATTTGTATTAAAATAAAGTATTATACAATACCGAGTATAAATGCACGTCTGTACTCGACGGTAGCGCAATCCAGTAGAAGGAAGTTGCGTTTTACAAAGTTTTACAAACTGACAGGGTTGACAAATATAAACACTGAAATCCAGTGTTGTACATTTTTAAGTTCATATCAGAATGTATCTAACTGGTATGTACCCTAGTTACATTTGCCGCGACAACCATTGCAAGACTACACTATTTCGTATTGCTGTGCCCGCTGTTAGGTCAAACTTTCGTTGCTTTAGTCCTTGCAGTTGGCTATTGAAGTAAGATAGAAATTGCCTGCCGAACTTTATTTTGAAATTGTTCAATTTTAATTTGTAGAACTGCAAAGTAATTTGAAATTAATGAGTGCGAACAGTAACGTAAAAGTTCAATATTCACTGTCATTATTCGTCGGAAAACTTTATATTTACTAGGTTAACAGATTTGAGTAGTTCGGGAGTAACAATTAAAAAGCCAATACAAATTTATTGGAAATATAATACATTGAAAATATTTGGTATAATTTTTCTCATTTAATATAATTTGATTTCAGATATTTTTTTTTTTAATTGTATATAAAATTTATACAAAGTAATGAAAGACTAACAGAAACGGACACATCGAAAGTATAAGCAGTTTCTAATAAAAGATACTGACCTGACATGATGACATGATTGGGCCATGTCGCATCAGTTCGAAAAACTTATTTGAATACCTATTAGAAGTTATTTTAATCATCAGAAATTGTAGTCGTATAATTATTTCCTGTACTTAAGTCGATTGAGAGTGATTTCAAAGCACATTTCAATATTGTACTCAATATGTATGTCTCACAGGTATTGCATACAAACGGAATTATATCTAAATCTTTACCGGTTTAATACCAACTATGAATTCTATTGGTGCCATATTAAAATAATATTATTATATATGTACTTGTATCTATATAATATTAGACATATATAAATACGAGTCATTTGCATATGTCCTATGTGCTTAAAGAAATTCAGTACTAAAATTTTAGACTACCGGTTCACAATTTCATTTAATAATCTATTAGGTAGTCGAAAAAGTCATTCTTTCTTTTGTCAATAGATGCCGTTGCAATCGTGCATAGCCAGTGCTGCGAATCCCATTTTAAGCTTCATTTAACCAAAAACGACATAACACACTGATTTGTGCATAATATGATATCTGGTGGTAAAGAGGTAGCATTGAAAACAAATTACGTATTTTACTGTAGTTAAGACGGCTTCATCATCCCTAACCCGACCTTACTACTCAAAACTGAGAATTATGAAAATAACAATTTTGATTGCTTGGACGCATGCTGGGTTTGTTCACGGGTTATTATTTTAAAGAAAAATTCAAAATTGAGTCGCACGGTATGTTAGCAATCATCAATAGTCTCTGAATCATTGCAGTAGGACTACGCAAAGCCAGATTTTTATAAGCTGGAAAGTATTTCTGTTTAATAGCGAGTTTTTTGATAATAATTTCCCAAAATTTCACCGCGTAACCCGAGTACCATACATGCCCTATGGAGTATTATATACCAGTTTGGTTCACACTTCATGGTTGTTTCTAGCATCTGAAGCTAATCGAAATTTGAATTTCCATTTATTTCACAATCTTAATAGTATCTGAATAGGGCTTGGTGAACGAAAGTATAAGCACACCATGAAAAAAGTTGGAAATGAATAACGAAAAAGAGTTTACTATCATCCTGACCTATTATTATTTAATAAAATTATTGTGGAGACAAAAATGTCCAAGCCGCCAACAATATATTCATCACGGATGACACAATTGCTGCTATTTTTGGAGGGCTTTTCTTTATTACCTTTCATTTTATATGTATACACAATTTACATTCATGTACAGTACAATTTGCGAACATTGTATTTCTGCGGTTTAACACTACTGCACATAAATAAATACGTTTACTACTGAAATTGTCGGAGTTAATGTGCATGGAAAAATATAGCCTAAAGAAATGCCAGTAAATGCAAAGATGAACTTACATCCACATACTTGTAAATACATATATGTATATATGCGAGCACTCACTGAGTCAATAAATTAAGAACACGAAAGAGAAAAATCGACGTAACACATGCATATGTAAACCGCATTGTGACGGAAAAAGCGCTACATTGTAATTTGTGCTCACATTCACACACACTTTTTCGAGTATAAATAAATACACATAGTCAACTGCTTCCCAAGAGGCAAATGGCAATACTGTAGGCTTCAGTATGATAAGTCCATACCCGCTTTACAACCAGTATGATGCTATAATAGAGTGATTTTTTTGAGGTTAGGATTTTCATGCATTAGTATTTGACAGATCACGTGGGATTTCAGACATGGTGTCAAAGAGAAAGATGCTCAGTATGCTTTGACATTTCATCATGAATAGACTTACTAACGAGCAACGCTTGCAAATCATTGAATTTTATTACCAAAATCAGTGTTCGGTTCTTTTCTTTTTTATCGACAAATTTTGTTCAGCGATGAGGCTCATTTCTGGTTGAATGGCTACGTAAATAAGCAAAATTGCCGCATTTGGGTTGTAGAGCAACCAGAAGCCGTTCAAGAACTGCCCATGCATCCCGAAAAATGCACTGTTTGGTGGGTTTGTACGCTGGTGGAATCATTGGACCGTATTTTTTCAAAGATGCTGTTGGACGCAACGTTACGGTGAATGGCGATCGCTATCGTTCGATGCTAACAAACTTTTTGTTGCCAAAAATGGAAGAACTGAACTTGGTTGACATGTGGTTTCAACAAGATGGCGCTACATGCCACACAGCTCGCGATTCTATGGCCATTTTGAGGGAAAACTTCGGACAACAATTCATCTCAAGAAATGGACCCGTAAGTTGGCCACCAAGATCATGCGATTTAACGCCTTTAGACTATTTTTTGTGGGGCTACGTCAAGTCTAAAGTCTACAGAAATAAGCCAGCAACTATTCCAGCTTTGGAAGACAACATTTCCGAAGAAATTCGGGCTATTCCGGCCGAAATGCTCGAAAAAGTTGCCCAAAATTGGACTTTCCGAATGGACCACCTAAGACGCAGCCGCGGTCAACATTTAAATGAAATATCTTCAAAAAGTAATGTCATGAACCAATCTAACGTTTCAAATAAAGAACCGATGATTTTGCAAATTTATGCGTTTTTTTTTTTTAAAAAGTTATCAAGCTCTTAAAAAATCACCCTTTATAATAGAGTGCGTTGTATGTATGCGTACACTTTTGCTGTGTAAGATTTACAGGAAATGATTATGTTGAATTGCATCTGGAAAAAGGATGCCTTAACAGTGCTATTGTTAAATCTACCTTAACATATGCAGTTTCTTGAGCTAGCTGCAATGTTTGAAATCGGAAAATGGAAGAAATTACAACAATGAACAATGCGAGATATATCTAAGTAAGTACATTCTATTACCTGATTCTATACAGTTAGAAAAAAATTCAATCAATGCATATTAATGGATGCGCTGTATTTTCTTAGAAAATGGACTATTTTATCTGTTAAAAATTTCATCTGTAAATAATGAATATTGAAGAGAAAATCTGGAATGTGAATGGGAACCTTGAATCATGGGTAGTATAATGACCTAGCTAGAAATAAATAAATACTTTTCTTAGCATTGGTATAGGTGTTTATAAAGAACAAAGCTTTCGTAAGTTTTTTTTTCAAATCTCTTTTGCAAATATATGCAGGAAAGTTGTCGTATTGGTTATCGAAGACTAGCCAATAAGTAAATCAAATATTGTATTAGCGTTTGTAATTCATTGATGAAAGGCTCAAAACCATAAATAGCCATATCACAGAATATTATTTCTTGCCTCCCTAAGGTGCTGTGCATAAAAACAAAAATATTATAGCGAACTAGTATATAAGTATGGTTGATTTAAACATAATTAATTTACTCAATGTTGAAGAGTTCGGAGAATAATCTCTATGAAATTTCTCGCTTCCGCAAGAGGAGTCTAATGTTTCTAATGTTTCTTTATCTTCACATGATGCCCTGCATTCTTCTAATACTTTTTGAACTAAAGGAGTGGAAATGGCGAACGAAATAATTGTACTTATTCTTAACTAAAGGCTTATAATGGGTGGTTCAAATTGAATTATTTTTCTCATTCGCCTTTTCTTCACAGGTCAATCATTGAAGTTTGTGCCGGCCGATTAACCACCAAAATCGTGTAATATCAAAACGATAGACTTGTTTCTGTGAGAATATGTAAAGCCTAAAGTATATGTGGGCAATCCCTCTTCAATTTACACCTTATAGCAAAGCATCACGCATGTCATTCGCAAATTATGAGTCGAATTGCTTGAACGAGGAAAAGAACTCAACAGACGGACCATCTAAATCGTACACGCGACCAAAGTTTGAAAGAGATAATCTTCAAAAAATAAAAAATAAAGAATGTTCTTTCGTGTGATAACAAACTTTTCCCATTAAATTTGGATTTTCTGTGTTTTTTTCTTTAAAAAATGTAAGGCACCTCGATACGGATCAATTTGACGATTATGCTTGATCACTTTTTGCCATTTTTTCGCTAGAGACATTATTCCATCAGTGTAAAACTTTTCTGGTTTCTCGGCGAAAAACTACGACAATTAATTTTCATGCATTGACTGAAACAAATGATAGTCCGATGGTGGAAGGTCAGGGCTATATGGTTGATGTATCAAAACTTTCCAACCAACCTCTCCCAGTTTTTGCCGAGTTATCAAAGATGCGTGTGGTATAGCGTTGTCCTGATGGGAGACGAAATCCTTTCTCTTGACCAGTTCTGCCCATTTTTTTCAATTGCTTGCTTCAATCTCATCAGCTGTTGACAGTAAAATGTAGAATTAATCCTTCGACCAGGATGAAGCAGCTCATAGTATATGATTCTTTCCCAATCCCACCAAATACTCAGTATAACCTTTCAAGCCGTCAATCCTGGTTTTGCGACCATTTGTTGAGCTTCCCCAGGTCTACACTATGATTTTTTCTCACATTATTGTCGTATTTGATCCACTCTTGTTAACATTCGCTCCAGAAATGGTTCGAAATGCAAAGGCGCTGACAAAAAAGTAATGCCAACTATGCTCCGCCCTTGATTTCAATTTTGGCGTACGAAGAAATACATTTTAAATACATTGCAAACTCTTCAACTGTAGTTAGAACTCAGCGGTCTTTACAAGGAAAAGAGAAGTGGGTTTGGAGAGTTTGGTTACATATTTGCAAATATTCTTTTAACCTGCAGCAGGCAGTAAAATTTATATTTAGTATTACATATTCTACCGTAATTGTAATAATAAAATAACATGAAGTTCATTATGTTTTAATAATGCATGTTCCCAGTAATTTCCAGCTGCAAGTTTTTTGCAATTGCATTGAAAGTCATAATTGATATATTCTCATAATCATAAAATTACATTCATGAGAATATGTTGGTTTGCTTGAGCGTATGTGTGATAATTATTTTGAATACTTTATTTTGGAGCTTTTCCAACCAAAATTCATAAGAAGAAGCGGATAATAGAGAGAAAAACGTTAACTTAAGCAGTACTTCCATCAGCACAACAAGAATCTAATAAAAATTTCTACTCACAGATCCAAAAACTGAATATGCGATTGCATAAATATCAGTGTATAAAAAGTACGAAAGTTTTACTTAGAATTTTATGATTGCTTGTACTTCAATCTAATATGTTGCAAAACGATTGTTCATTATTAATAACAGGTGGCACAAAAATAACCTTCCGATGTTTTTTGAAAAACTAAAATCATTTTAAAAAAATTAAATACTTTGATTCTGCTTGTAGATTATTTTTATTTGGTCTTTTAAATTTTTTTACATCAAGTCGAGAATATGATATCATGTAAATGGCCGCCGCCACAGTTTATTGTCATTTGAGCCCTTTTTATAGCATTTTCCATCACTTTGCCCAGAACTTCCGGCGATAGGTCCACATATTCTTGAGGGATATTGTCTTTAAGAGCTGCAAGAGTCTGAGGCTTGTTGATATAAACCCGCGGCAGTGCAAATCGCCAAAACGGGAGATTAGGCGCCCGGAAATGCATCCTTCAGTATATCGGTTGTGGCACGCAGTGTAGCGTACTATTGTTTATTTACGTATATTTCGCATGTGTTTACTACACAAATGTCAAAACATAACTGACATTAGAGGTCAATTGCAAATTTATAGCATCTTCTGCGCCACCCTGTATATGGACATACATGGATATTTCAGTGTAGAAAAAGGTTAAAACTCACAGGGGCCTTATCAGGTGAATACGGTGCTTGCTCAACGATATTTGTTGAGTGTAGGGTTAAAATTTAACACAAATACGTAGATTTAAATTTTAAAATTCGACAAACACTACTGAGATCGACTGACATAAACAGCTGCTGTAAACACACTGGCTGACAGATCGCACTAATTTTTGGCACCATAATTAAGGACAGTTGGACCAACTGTCTTCCATATAAACGGGAGATGAGAGGGGGAATGAAGAATTTCCGACACTTTCTATACTTATCGTTGATTTTATAAACTCTAAACCTACGTACAAAGTTTTGCCCAGCTATAAAAAGGTTTTAAGTGAAAAGAAAAAAAGTTATCCAGATGCAGAATCGGTTAGCGTGAGTGAATCACAGGCTGAAGTGGAGCTACAAAGTTTACTTGACCATACAGCTTCACGTATATTAGATCTCCAAACTCTCTCTCACTCTTCTATTTATTAATAATAAATTCCGGGAATTGGAACAAAATTTTATCACATGCTCAGGTTTTTAACGTTAGAATTATATATGTAGAATATGAAAAGTGGGCCTTATACAATTGCGATTTTTTCAGAATATCGTACTTGCATGAACAGAAATATGCTATGTATATTGCAGGTCAGTATCTCTATTCTAAATATTTTTGTCGCTATCCTCTATACAAATGGAACCACTGTGCCAGGAAAAGAAAATTTAAAAGGAATTTATTTTAAACTGCAGCCAGGCCCAAAAGTAAAATATATTTAGTATTACATATTATCCCGTAGTTATAATAATAAATTACTAACTAACCGTAATGGAATATGTTAGGGGAATATTTCGTTTGCGCAAATTACCATTTTACTTAAAATTAATATCTGGAAATTGTTGCTGATATAAAAAACATCCCGCGTACTCAACAATTTTTTAAATACATTGCAAACTCTTCAACTGTAATTTAAAGGAAACTCAACGGTCTTTATAAGGAAAAGAGAAGTGGGTTTAGAGAGTTTGATTACATATTTCCAAAAATTCTTTTAACATCTTCAGCAGGCGGAAAAATTTATATTTAGTACTACATATTCTCCCGTAATTGTAATAATAACATAACTAACCTGAAGTTCATTATGTTTTAATAATGCATATTCCCAGTAATTTTCAGCTGCAAGTTTTTTTTCAATTGCATATGGAATTGAAAGTCATAATTGATATGTTCTCATAATCATAAAATTACATTCATCAGAATATGTTGGCTTGTTTAAGAGTATGTGTGATAATTATTTTAAATACTTTATTTTGGAGCTTTTCCAACCGAAAAGAAGAAGCGGATAATAAAGAGAAAAACGTTAACTTTTAATAATATAAGTGAATATGAATAGTTGAAAACTTAAACAAACATTGCAAAGCCATATTTTAAGACAGAAAAAAGCAGTACCTTCATCAGCACAACAAGAATCTAATAAAAATTTCTACTCACAGATCCAAAAAATGTATATGCATTAAACAAATTTATAAGTGTATAAAAAGTACGAGTTTTACTTAGAATTTTATGATCCCTTGTCTTGTTCAATCTAATATGTTGCAAAACGTTTGTTCATTATCAATAACAGGTGGCGCAACAAATTAAAAACTTTTTGAAAAAATTAAAAACTTTGATTCTGCTTGTAGATTATTTTTATTTGGTCTTTTAAATTTGTTTACATCAAGTCGAGAATATGATATCATGTAAATGGCCGCCCCACAGTTGATTGTCATTTGAGCCCTTTTTGTGGCGTTTTCCATCACTTTGGCCAGAACTTCCGGAGATAGGTCCTCATATTCTTGACGGATATTGTCTTTAAGAGCTGCAAGAGTCTGAGTCTGCAGTTTGGAGCGGTCCTTTGGCCAGTGCAAATCGCCAAAACGGAAATGCATCTTCATATCGGTTGCACGCAGTGTAGTGTAACATTGAGGCTTGTTGACATAAACAGAACTGGCATTAGAGGTCAATTGCAAAATTTATAGCATCTTTTGATCATCTTCTGACTTCTGCGCCACCCTGTATATGGACATACATGGATATTTCAGTGTAGAAAAAGGTTAAAACTCACAGGGGGCCATATCAGGTGAATACGGAGCTGGCTCAACGATATTTGTTGAGTGTAGGGTTAAAATTTAACACAAATACGTAGATTTAAATTTTAAAATTCGACAAACACTACTGAGATCGACTGACATAAACAGCTGCTGTAAACACACTGGCTGACAGATCGCACTAATTTTTGGCACCATAATTAAGGACAGTTGGACCAACTGTCTTCCATATAAACGGGAGATGAGAGGGGGAATGAAGAATTTCCGATACTTTCTTGACCTTACCGATGGTAAATAGTTTGCACTTTTGTGCTTCCCCATTGGCTATGTACATAGAGTAACAGGCTTTTCGCTGCCAAGTACTTGTTTTTACTTGTTTGCCGCCTTAAAGAAGGGTAATTGGATGGGCCTTGAGCTCCAACGGCAAAATACGTGTAACAACTTCATGTCATATGAATAAGTTTGTGCAATCTGCAATCTCCATATTTATGCTTTCATTTACTTTCCACGTTTCACAGTTTCATTTGGCAGGCGGAAGCTGATAATCGTAGCTTTTCATCTGTCGTGAATTGAAATGTGTATGCGGGTCAATTATGTAAAAATGCTTACTCATATCAACAATCCTCTTACATCCACTGAAATGTCTTCAGTATTCTGCAGTCAGAGATTTCCCAAGCGCAGTGCACCATAAGTTGCGGATTTATTTTTATTATTATCATTATTTTTTTATAATTGTAACCTGAACAGGATATATTAAGTTTGTCACGAAGTTTGTTACACCCAGAAGAAAGCATCGTAGAGCCTTTAAAGTATATATAAATGATCAGTACGTTGAACTGAGTCGATTTAGCCATGTCCGTCTGTCCGTCCGTCTGGTATACGAACTAGTTCCTCAGTTTTTAAGTTATCGTTTTGAAATTGTGCAAACATCATGTCCTCTTCAAGAAGCTGCTCATTTGTCGGAACGGCCGATATCGAACCACTATAACATATAGCTTAATTTTGAGGTCATCAAATACTTTTGCCGTTTTCCATAAACTGGCTAAAATCTGGACACATTATTTAGACGTAACATTAGGATTATCTGTTGCCTCAAGGCTACACGATTCCTAAATTGAACAAATAATCGTTGGTGTAAATTTAGATCAATAAAGTAAACTAATGACTTTAAAATCCTTATATTTGACAACATTATATATATAATAATTTTTCATTCACTTCACGAATCTGTGATATATATATTTACGTTTACTTTATTTGTTGTACGTCCTCGTGCATGCTTCAAAAGAACAACTTATATGTCGGTTTTACATATTCACCACTTCTTACGCTAAGTTGTTTATCTTTTAACTTTAAGCTAGTGTAGCTTTGGTTGGCCACAAGCATGCTGTGGCTCTTGACGCTCTTTCCAACTTCATAATTAAATTGTACGCTAAGTTTGCCATATTAGCCACTAACGCATATTTTAAAACTAAAGCATTGCACAAAATAGAGGAGTCTAAAATAAATCAAGTAAACTACAACGTTGTTTTAGATACTTATGTAGTATAGTATGAATTTCGATGCTGCTGTATAACTATTTAGCTCATACTTATATATACATGAGATCAACTGAAACATTTGTTTTTTATCTCGTTGACATACACTGCCGCTCATACTGAATAGGTTCATGATTTCACCGAGATAGGAATTTCCTAAATCGTTTTTCCGATTTACATAAATTATTTCTCCTTTTATTAAATCATATTAAAATAAAATGCTGAAGAAGGTTTTTCAAAAACATTATATTCATTCCTTTTTTATTTTTTCTCCTGAAAGGTTAACAAAATCAATGATTTTTTTTCGTTCATCTGAATAACCTAAAAAAAATAAAATTATATAATTAACTTAAGATAATTTTCATATTTTTGGCACTTAGCTTATACTTAAGTATATTTTTAAAGTAATTTTTAATAAGTTTAATAATGAATGAATCCGCGGTTTTTCAATATTACTTCATACATATAAACGATCGGGAAGCGAGCTATACAAATTTTGCAGTGTTTGCAGCGAAATTGTTGTTCAGGCCATTTTAATTGCCGCAACTAAATTGTTTTGCAATCAAATTGCTTGCTCATACTTATATACATGAGATAACTGAAACATTGGCTTTTTATTTCGTTATCCATTATATTAAGGTCAGGTGAATAAGGGGACCATTCGAGCAAGTCCACATTTTGAGCCTTAATCCACTCTTTTACCAACCTAGCTGTATGAATAGGAGCGTTATCGTGCTAGTAAGTCCATTAAATATTGAAATAATGAGAAAGTAACAAACTGAGGGTCGCAAGTGCCAAAGACTGATACCGACCCCCACACCATTACTCCTCCCATACAGCTATGGCGACGGCTCAAAAAATGCTCTTCCTTTCGAAAATCGTGATAATAATAATTGCATCCAACAGGGCCGTTTAAACTAAATTTTTTTTCGTCGGAAAAAACACCTTCCGCCATTCGCTCGTCCAGCTCATCTGCTTGCGCGCAAAGAGCAGTCGTGAATCTTTACGTGCATCATTTAACAATATTTTTTTTTTTAGTTTCATTCGTTTTAGATGATCAGCCGACGAAATGACACGTTTAACTGTAGACACACTGGCTGTAACACCGCAAATTTCTTTAATTTTGGGTGCTGAGATATGCGATTTGGACGCAGCTCGCACAATATACCTTCTGACTCCCGTAGACTCCGTTTTTCATGTTTTCTGCTTTATTCCTTAAAAAGTTACTCCCAACATTTTAGTTTCGTTCAATTTTTTGAGCTATTTTGCGATGGCTAAGACCGCTTTCACGATAGGCTTAGAGGTCGATTTGACCTCTTTCTTTGATGAAAAAATTATGAAAATGCAAGCGAATTTCTGTGCCGTATAACTGTCACAGGATATACAAAATAATAAATATTTGAGTAAGCTACTCAGCTTTTCTTTTTTTCCCACAATGAACATTTCGGACTTACCAGTTCAATGACTTGATTTGTCAGACTGAAATTTGTTGCCTCACACCTATCACACATACCCATAAATATTTTACATTTATCTTATGCAACAGCGAGTTCATTGGCGTATCCTTTTTTCTGGTTTAGCTGCTGTTGCTCTGAAATTGTCTGGCCAGTATAATGCAATTAAGACTTTCGCCGGTGGCGTTATTACGATACGCCATTTTCCATGTTTTCTTAAGCATAACATGTTCATTTCCTTATCTTAATTTTTTATACATATTCAAAAATCGCTCTTAAAAATTTTTGTCATGCAAAATCCTTGAGCACAAGATGGTTGATACGCAAAATGCGAAAAAGTTGAAAGATCCTTAAAGTGGCAAACTACATTAAGACATGCACCCAAAAAGGAGAAGAAATATCCATAAATATCTGACTTTTCAATATTAAAGATCGTATCGACAAATATTATATAACTTTTAAGTTATATAATATTATGAAATACATATATTAGGAAAGAATTACGTTAAATCAATAAATGCTTTTTTAAAAAGAAAATAAATATTAGAACAAGGTCTAGACCAATTTTATTCATATTCTGTGGTAAACCACATAATTTTCAAGGCAACTTGTCCATTTAATTTCAGTAAAATATCTCATTTTAACCAACTTGAACAGCTTAAAGTCAGGTGGAAAGACAGAAATCATCAGGGGAGAGAAAAGTTTTCATTACATTGTTCAGGTATACTTGAGAACAAATTTTTAATCATATAACTCACTGAAGGACTTTTTCGGTTTTTATAATAGTATTATTCATTCTGAAGTTTTCGCCTCAAAGTATTAGTTTCTTCCCATTAAAACTCAGTATCAATTTTTTAAAATGCACGCAACAGAATATCACAATAAACGTAATATACTACTTTCAATATTGCAGGCGGTAAAATCTTTTAGTTGGCCCTTTCAGTATCAATCCTAAGAAGAAATTTATGGCAATAACATATGGCAAGATATATACGTGCAGTTCATGAGATGGAATTGAAAATTAATAAGTGATGATTATTGCAAACGAAATTGCAATTGCTTTCAGTACAAGTGCGATTATAGCAGCAACGCAAGGAGTAGAAGGTAGATGTGAGAAAGATAAGAGGCTTATGATATTGACTTAATTAATCCAATTATTTTAACTTATTGAACAACGAAGAGGTATTAAAATACATATATACATCGAGAGTCTTCAAGGGCATACTTAGATGGGGAACAGCAATACACTCTTAGACATTGTTTACAACAGATTACTTTTAAATAAATGAATAGAGCAGTCGAAAGTACATTTATCTCTTTTATCAATTTTGAGAGTTCGTGAGCTGTTATTCAAGCTTCAGTAGAGTTTACCTCAAATTGTAATATAATTGTGATGAGTACAAATGTATTGAGAGTTTTTAATCTATAGGGTGATTTTTTAAGAGCTTGATAACTTTTTTTAAAAAAAAACGCATAAAATTTGCAAAATCTCATCGGTTCTTTATTTGAAACGTTAGATTGGTTCATGACATTTACTTTTTGAAGATAATTTCATTTAAATGTTGACCGCGGCTGCGTCTTAGGTGGTCCATTCGGAAAGTCCAATTTTGGGCAACTTTTTCGAGCATTTCGGCCGGAATAGCCCGAATTTCTTCGGAAATGTTGTCTTCCAAAGCTGGAATAGTTGCTGGCTTATTTCTGTAGACTTTAGACTTGACGTAGCCCCACAAAAAATAGTCTAAAGGCGTTAAATCGCATGATCTTGGTGGCCAACTTACGGGTCCATTTCTTGAGATGAATTGTTGTCCGAAGTTTTAAATGGCCATAGAATCGCGAGCTGTGTGGCATGTAGCGCCATCTTGTTGAAACCACATGTCAACCAAGTTCAGTTCTTCCATTTTTGGCAACAAAAAGTTTGTTAGCATCGAACGATAGCGATCGCCATTCACCGTAACGTTGCGTCCAACAGCATCTTTGAAAAAATACGGTCCAATGATTCCACCAGCGTACAAACCACACCAAACAGTGCATTTTTCGGGATGCATGGGCAGTTCTTGAACGGCTTCTGGTTGCTCTTCACCCCAAATGCGGCAATTTTGCTTATTTACGTAGCCATTCAACCAGAAATGAGCCTCATCGCTGAACAAAATTTGTCGATAAAAAAGCATTTCGAACCGAACACTGATTTTGGTAATAAAATTCAATGATTTGCAAGCGTTGCTCGTTAGTAAGTCTATTCATGATGAAATGTCAAAGCATACTGAGCATCTTTCTCTTTGACACCATGTCTGAAATCCCACGTGATCTGTCAAATACTAATGCATGAAAATCCTAACCTCAAAAAAATCACCCGTTATATACGTGCTAATTTGAGCGCTTAAACCAATACGCAACCATTGCGATTTCAATTATAAAAGGATATTTGTTAAGAATTTTTTGATACATACAATTTTAAAATTGCAACAATTTCTATTAGATTTGTCTTTGCTAAATAGAAACATGTAAGCCAGATTAGGTATGTACATATATAATATTAAACATGTAAGAAAGGGCTAAGTTTGGGTGCAACCGAACATTTTATGCTCTTGCAACTTGAAAAAATCAAATCCAGGGAAATACTTTAAGGTTCAAAACCAATCTTATAGAGTATAAGTCAGTCGAATATTCGAAAATCCTGATATTAGTTATACAGGGCCTAGGCCAAGTTTTCGCTCAAATTTATCAATTTTAGGCACAAACATGCACTGTTATGAATAAAACACAGCCTCTTATTTTCCGGTTCCCATCCGTACTTTTAGGTGAACAACACTATAATACACTGTAGCAACTGGTTGTAAGAGTATAAAAAAGCTCGGAATTATGAGCCGTCAACTCTTGGTAATGGCACAACGATAATGCACCGTCGCATAGTGGTAAATTTTTAACCAATATCGTGCCGCAACCACCGTATTTGCCTGGTTTTGGCTATGGGTATTCAGCAAACTTAAACGAACATTCCGGGGAAGCCTTTTTGAGGCAATTTAAGACAATAAACGTAAATTGCTACGCGCATTGAAGGCTATTCCGGAATTTGGCTTTAACAACTGTTTCGAGGATTTAAAAAAGCGTTGACATAACTGTATTGTGGCCAAAAGAGATTTCTTTAAGAGGAACGGTGAACGGTATGTGAAGGGTATTCTAGCAATATGAACTTGAAGTTAAAAGCTTTAGCGAATTAAGTCACATTTGTTATTTAATTGAACTTTATATAGTAACTTTAGTGTATACATATAAAGCAGTCAACGCAATTATGCCGGAAAAAAATAATTAGGAAGTCAATTTCCTTCGCATATATGTAGGCATATTCACGATATTGTTCTTGTAAGGCTCTTGTAAAAAAATGTATAAAATAATCCCATCTGAAATGTGACGTTTTTATTGAAGAAAATGTGTGTTGTTAAATTATTATATATGAAACCCATAAATATAAATATTTGTCTTAATAGCAACGGTAATAAGATTAAAGAACATACAAAATCAGGGTAGAAGTAAAATTGCTGACTTTTAATAGAGACAACAATCATAAGTTGCAGAAAGCGTCACATTTTCAGGTAATGTAGCGTAACCACGCAAATAGATACGCATTCTAGAGTAGGCAATAAATTCGAATAAAATACAAATGATAATTTGTGTGGTGTATCTATATGTGAATACACATATGAACACTTCTTTGTAGGATTATGAGTTATGAACTTAATCACAAGATTTGGAAGAAAGCGAAATTTCTCTTATATTCGTATCTTCTTATATACATTTTCTTAACAAAAATCTATGTAATGTCATTTTCTGATACAGTCACCATATCCGTATAATGCTTTTGACAACGTTTGTACACATATACGAGTACACTTACACATAATTCTACAACATTTATGATATAATTTAAAGCAATATGAAGGTAGAAGTATTTCATCTCTTTCCCTTTGAAAGTTGTATATAGACATGTAAAATGTTAGCATTATCGCGAAAACTCAAATTATTACCTCTTGAAGATTTCCAATGGACTGTAAAGGATTGAATACACAAATGAATATTTCACACTGCAGAAAATATATTAATTAAGTTTGCAAAAAAATTGTATTTCGCCACTTCGATAATAAATAAAATCGGATAATAAAAATTTCAACTTAACCTGTTCATGCAATAGCAAAACACAATTATTGGTCAAATTTTCCTCCACAAGTACTTTTTATAAGTGACACAGATTACTATTTCTATTCCGCTAGCTCACTGGAATAGAAAGGGTTAAGTTATTTCAACACCGTTTACTTTCAACCAACTTATAATGTTGGTATTGATTTTGACCGCTCCCCAATTATGCTTGTATGTGAATCGCAATTTATCCGACACCCACACTAGGTGTAACTCGATGCCGTTGATAGAATATTTCAGCAACTAAGCTTAAGATTTCGGTTAATGAGCTCAAGGCTATTATCGTAGAGGATAGTAACTCCTCTGAATGAGGCTCCTTAATAGTATTAACTTGTAACCTTTGTAGTTATTTGCGTAATGGCAACTGCGAGTAATGCATTCGATGGAATGATGAGCTGTACGAGATATACGATGACATTGACATAGGTCATAGTTCAGCGAATTAATTGTGTATACCGATGGAATCGTTCTCTCATTTCGAACTGTACCAAGAATGTGTACAAGTATAAGTATTATTATGCGTTGTTCATTTCATTTCAATCCATCAATAATTTTGACGGCAAAGGCAGTCAGAAATATATATGTTTGTATATGGGGCTCTAGTACGCCACCTTGTAAAAGATGTACACATAATTTTATTTTCCTGGCATATCCATATGCTTCGTAAAAAAAAACAACAAAAATACTTACTGCAAAATAAAACGGAGATAATTCACATTCTCATATCTGAATGTAGAGAAGGAATTTGTTATATTTCCTATTTTACACTAGCACGTGCCTATACAAAAATGCGGATGCCAGACTTTTGATGAAATGCCTATGATATTACTAAACCTAAAATATGTGGTTTTAGAATGTGCATATTAAATTTTATTTAAGAATGTAAACTGTTATGACATTGACATATTACGTGTAGTAAATGAAACATTTACACTAAAAAGTATATATGGAACAAGAAATGCGGAATCATGGTTTTGGATGAAAATACATGCCAAAATGAAAATGATAGCTTTACCATATTGTGAAATATTATATTTAATGTTTGGCAAATTCAAAGAAATTCTTCACATCTCTTCATATTAAACTAATAAATCATAAATATATTGAAAATGTGTTTTCGAGGAGATTTCCTTAATTTTATATTGTAAATAGTACTTCGAACTAAACGCGCGCCCATTCCTTTCGTCATTTTGTAGCAAAGTGTGTATGTTATAAAATCAATGTAGTCACGGCTCAGCTTCCATGTATAAACGAGACCTCCGTAAGAGTAGTGATTACGAATATTTCCACAAGCTTTTGATTTATATATAAGAGTAATATTCCCATGTTATTCTTTGATAATTCGGATAATATGTGTATTTGTGCTTACTTTTTGGGGAAATTTATAATTTCTTGAGCTCCATTTTCCATGATAAAATATTTTATTCGAAGCGTTCAACATGATAAAATGTCATTTTCACAAAATTTGTTTCTTTGGACTAATGCTATGTAGTTCACGGAAATATTAGTAGTAACTCTTATGTATTTTCATATACTGTTGCTTTGCATAGAGTCACCGGTGCCGTGTTAAGATAGTAAGTGATATAAAGTGCCGCCTGAAGGTAAGTACACAAATTTTACCGTTTCAATTTACCGTTATCGTTCAGTTATTTTTTCTGTATTTCTTATGCAAAGCTACAGCATTGCACCCAATTCTTACTTTTATTAGTTTTTGGGAGCGCTGTAGCATCTTGTTCGCCCATAGCTTGAATGCAAACATTTCACTGTTCAAATTGCGCGCACGCAGCTAGCGAGAAGGAAATAAAATCTTGTGAAAGCACAGAAACTTTTCTAATTTCTTCTTCGAACGTTATGCACACAAAGGAGTGAAGTCAGGAATTTATAGAAGGCGTAAGTATACTGTAAGCAAGGGAGAATACCAATAGAAAAGGTACCAACAAATTAAATTGCTTTTGTTTGAAAGTGTCGAAATTTGGCAAAGCATATTAAAATAAAATTGTATCGCTAAAATGCTTTGGGGGAAATAAAAGGAATCTGCATTATTGCACTTTGCCTTTGTATTTTAAGTAGCCACAATTTCTGTTTAAATCGACTTACTCAATTATAATCTCGCCTGGAATGCAAGTGTAAAGTATTTTATACCCTACATGCGTTATATTAACGTCAATGATTAAAATCAAGTTCTTATAAGGAACGAGCAACGCTATAATATCTGAAATTTTTTTTTAGATCGTATAGCTGCCATACAAACTCAAAATCAAGTCCTTGTATGGAAACTCTTCCATTTGTTAGGGTATTCTGGGTTCTGCGCAACAACCCTAAGGTTTTTTGCTTGTTATTTTAATCACTAAGGATGGTAGTTTCTTACGCGAATGCACAGTGGTCGGTCCTTCATAGGGATAGGTTCGGACTAATCGCTTGTATCAAAATACATTTTTATACACTTACAACAAATTGCTACAGAGTATAATAGTTTTTTTTTTACATAAGCATTGTATACATTACCTAAAACTAAGCGAGATAGATATATGGTTATATATATATATATATATAGATTGTCAAGATATAGAGACGAGTTGAAATCCGGGTGGCTCTCTATCTGCCTGTCTCCTAAAATTCCCTTGGATATCTTTTCTAAAAACCCGTACCAACAGCGCGAAAGCTGACGAAATCGGATGATAACTCCCTACTCCCTATTTACTAGTACTACTTACTAATAAAATCGTGAGAAATCAATAACTAAATTACTTATAACTAAGACCTGAACTTGTTGGGAAAGGTTATTCGTTTTGCATAGAAATAATTGAAGCCGCTATTTTTAAGCACCATCAGAAATCGAGAAAAACAAGAAAAAACGTTAACTTCGGCTGCACCGAAGCTAATATACCCTTCATATTTACATTTCTTTTAGTAACTTTGTGTTCAGGTTATATGGAAGCTATATGCTATAGTAAGTCGATCTGAACAATTTTCGGATTAAATTTTTGCATTAGAAATCATTACCAAAATTCGTGAATATATCTTGTCAACTGCAAAAGTTTTCCATACAAGAACTTTTTTCGATCGTTCAGTTTGTATGGCAACTATATGTTATAGTGGTCTGATATCGACAGTTCCGACAAGTGACCATAAGATATCAACATAAGATATCTTCATTTTTACTGAAGTTACATTTTGTACGGGCGTCCGTGATGGACAAACAGGCAATCACATCGCTTCGTTGTAGAACGTAGCCCCGTCTTGTTAAAACCAAATATTGTCAAGATCATACCATACATATATCACCACCAGGCCAAAAACCACAAGAAACTGTCAAATTAGGTAAATGTAATGGTTGTTCATAAATAATTTCTGGATTTTCTTCGTATCAGAATTAACAACTATGTTTATATACCGCACCACTCATTATCACTTTCAAATGTTTCATTACTTCGAGCGCTTCTTTGTCTTAATGGCGCTTGAACATTATAAAATAAACTAGAGGACCCGTCTACGCTTCACTGAGGCTAATACATAGATAATACTACTACTACCATCTATATGATTTCTATTAGTTGGATTATAGTTATTAGTTAATGAGATATAGCATTTCTGTGAAGCAACTTTTGTTAGTTTACAAAAAAATGGATCATAGAGCATTTTGTGTGTTAATAAAGCATTTGATTCTTGGAGGAAAATACTGTTGAATTTGGGCTCAGGGAAATCCACCCATGAAAAAATATTTTCTAAGCTTAAAGAGGCGAACGCTTTGTGAAAAATGGGTGCCTCGCAACTTCATAATCCAACAAAAACAACGAAGAACTGATTCTGAGAAGGGTTTGAGTGCTCTCTAATCGGAATAAATCCGAATTTTTGCGTCGGTGATAGAAACATAGCTCCATCATTCCCCCTGGATGTTCTTACCCTGGTTCTAAGATACCTCCCCACCAATTTTCGGCCAAATCGGCTCAGCCGTTATTGAATTATAAATGGTGTAACTAACAACAACTTTCTTTAATATATATAGAATTGCTTAAAAATATATTCTCGAGTATACCTGAGCAATGTCAATTACACACCATAAAATGATTTCCTCTATTTAAACAAAGTGCATTTTAATGCAACTAATACACAAGTTTATGTGGCTTATATTTATTAAGTTTAGCCTATTTGACCGAGTTAATATCACATATACATTTTTAGTATTAAGTAGTCGAAAAATTCTTTGTCAATT
Organism: Bactrocera dorsalis; assembly: GCF_023373825.1. NCBI lineage: Eukaryota > Metazoa > Arthropoda > Insecta > Diptera > Tephritidae > Bactrocera > Bactrocera dorsalis. The sequence continues at coordinate 29,627,480 of NC_064307.1, read as the reverse complement.
TGAATTTTGTCAATATATATCGTTGCAGTCGTATATCCCCGGTGCTACTAATCACATTGTGTCATACCATATAGTGTTGGAAAAGTGAGATTTTAAGCTTTACTTAACCAAAAAAGTTGAAATAAGTTACAGCTGTTCAAAAATGATTAAAAATCTATTCACATGCAAACATTGTGGTAGGTGTACCAACGAAATTTTATTACTATCATTTTGGGCGGCGACTGTCATCATTATTTGTTGGTCTAAGGCTCCAACGGTATGTGCGAGCGTATCTGGTGTTATACGTACTAGCTTCGTTGTCTGAGGAATATGTAAAGTTAACGTGACAGCAAACCAAGTTAATAGTTTATGGGTTTATGCTCCCATTGGTTAAGTATGATAGGGGATGGTAATAGAATCTAAAATCTTTTGCCCACATTCATAGTCTTCCCTTATAACTATGAACACATACAAATAGTTTATGAGAATACGGTAACGTCCACAGTAAATTGAGTGCAACTTCAGTGTGCGATAGCGGAAGTACATTAATTTCAATAAGTTTAACCCTCCAACTCTACATATGGAGGAGTGTGTTTGAGCAGTAAATTGTACGAAGCTACAAAAAAGCGTTGAATTTTCGTTTCACTTTGCACTATGAAAATTAAATTTTTCTTTTGTGTACATATTTTTTGGAATTTTCCACTATGGGGTTTACAAAATATAGTAGACTTATATCAAAACCGGCTGGGCTTGTAAACAAATTTCAATGAATACCTTTTTATTAGACCTTTGATGTTTTTTGTTAAGTGCGAAGTTTTAAACTCAGAACGCCTGTAATATTTTGTTGATTTTACCAATCATTTAAAAATTCAAAGGTTCCGGAAAAAACCTACATATCACCATTAGTTTCATAATTGCTTGCTTAGAACGTGTTGCAATTCGTAGAAAAATTTTCTTTGTTTTCAAAATAATAGTGTTGATAAAAAAGATCTAACAAAACACCATAAAGAAACCATACAGAAAAACATACAAAGGTATAAATCATCGGTTCTTTTGACAGCTTGAAACGATTTCAACGCAAGAGTAATGACGTGTACCAGTTATGATTTCTACTTAATACTTATGTCCTGTTGAAGTTCACAGTTTTGTATTTACGTTGTAAAACTTAGAATTTACTACATTGTTGTAATAAGGGAGGGCTAATTTCGGGTGTAAGTGAACATTTTATACTCTTGCAAGGATCAAAACCTGGGTAATAGTTTCAGGTGTTGGTAGAATTTTACATTAAGAAATATAGCAAAAGAATTAAACTATCATTATTCGATGAAAGATCGTAGCCTCATTACTATATTTAACCTCATCTCCAGGATATTTGTGGTAAAATCAGCATATTTAACTAAAATGAGATATAAATTTAAACATAGTATCAACCAAACCAAGTATAACATTACCCTGATATTCTTCTATTACGTTGTGGAAGTGTTTAATAAATTTAATTTATTCTTCGTATAATACCATCATTTTCGTTCACTTTACGGTATATAAATCAATCACCAGTGAGAACATCGAAACCAATCTGCCTTGTTTATGGGTTATTAGTTTATGAATTTCGGCATTTATCTTCCCATAGATAAAAGTATAAAAATAGGTTAGCTAGAATAGTTTTAATAATATGTAACACATTTTCATTGGCTTGGTTATTATTGACTTAATTATATATAAAATATTGTTGTGGCTCATTCATAGTTTCGTTGAATAATTAATATTGAATTAGTTTACAACTTTTTTAATACTGTATAAAGTTTTACCAACTCCGGAAAGCATTTTCCGCTTTTATTCTTGCAAATTAAGAGACTGAAAAATGTTCGGTTACACCTGAATATAGCCATTTCTTAAACGTTGAGTTTAAAATTCAATAAATGGACAAAAGTGATTTCGAGCAATTGAGTTGCTATGGGTGATAACAGTAGACAATAGTACTTGCTTCAATTGTTGCAAATGTTATTGTGAGCACATGTTCAGTTGTCAACAAGATTGCCTTTCCTAATCACTGCAATGATTCATGTTCATACATTTTCACATTAAACATAAAATAAGAAGAAATTAGCTCACTTCATTTAATGAAACCAATTAGGCAGTTGACACATAATTTTCAGGTAAACAAAATTGTCAGACACAATATACAATAGGTTAAATCTGCGCAATTATCAATTACATCATAAAATTTAATTGATATAAGAACAAATAAAATTAGTTCATTGAAGTGTATTCTAAAGCACTTAGTTCAGTTCAAAAATAATATATTTATTTCCAAAATTATCAAATTGTCAACAAATGGATTTCTTTATTAAAAAAAATGTAAGTACAGTTAATTTTCTAGCAAATTTGTTGTCCTCAATATGTCAAGTCCACTCGTGAAATAAAATTTAAAATATAACAATTAAAATAATGAATTTGGGCAGTTTGATCAAAGGCTGACTTTTGAGTTCACATTCTTTCGTGCATTATGCGAGGATACCGAATGGATCACAATCAAATTTGGTGACTTATTAACTTACATTATTAGTGTCGTCACTACATTTTGCATACCCGAAATATTAACGTGAAGAACAACCTAATTAACCCATATGAGAAATATTTCTTATCACTTTTAAGGTATGTGGGGCTCAAATAAGAAGTATAAGATACTAGTATAAAATCCAAACAATCAAATCAATGAGTGCACGCAGAAAAATATTTGTGATATGATAGTGACAACATGAGAGACAATTTCCATTTCATACATATGTTTGTACATAGCACTTACATCATACGCATTTGAATTCACACATAAAAATTTAGCTATAGTAATATGGAATTCAGCGAAGGATTTTCTTGTTTAATGCAGTCAGTGCCTTGTGACTTTGATTCGATTTATTTACTGTTGGTACAAGAGAATTTATTTTGATATGAATACAGAATAGCGTGTCCTTGTTATGGGGAAATTCAGTTGTGATTTATTTCAAATATGCACATATATATGAATACCTGAATATATGTGTGTACTGCAATAATATATAAACCCCATAAAGGCAAATCATAATCCTAAATATGAATTAAGTAATTATATTGCAATCTTTGGAAATATTGTTTACTACATAAATCTAAAATCTATATTTTTACTAGAGGATCCGGCCACGCGTTGCATATATTTACATTTTATACTATTATTCATATAATAAGCTATTTAATGCAGTGAAAATTTTATTTACGAATAAAGGCGAAAACGTTTTTATCGGTATAAGAATCCAAGGATTTGTACTTGAGATTTAATTTTTTTATGTTTTATCATATAATTTTTAAATCCCATCAATTATTATAGCCACTTGCATGCCAATTCAGGTAGCGGTATGCAAAATGTTTCTTCTTCTGTTAGTTATAACGCAAGTATGTACCCATGTCAGCCAATACCTTAAGAATAATGGATTGAAACGGCAGAGATAAATAATCAACATATTTTTCAAACACTCAAAATAATGGATGTTGCGCGAATGCTGCAAAAAAATATATAAAACTTATTTGTTCCAAAATTGAAGACAATTATTCTTCTCAAAGATTTCTACATATGCAAGTACATACATACTACATATGTATGTATATACTCGTATTAAATAACAAATTTTTACTTTCAAACCCTGTCGAAAATTGGCTTTCTGTTAAGTAATCGATCAAGAATTTTATAATTTAAATTCACCATTCTTCATATGAATGGTTTTCAGTTTACCAAAATTCTAAATTTCTCTTCCAAATTTTAATAATCAATCAATCAGAGCTAGAAAAAAATTTGTTTGAATCACAGCCTATTGAAAAACTGTGGAATAAACAGTGAGTACATGTTTGATATGGTGTGGTACCGCCCTCTAATAAGTTTACGAGATGCGATATGTTGTCAATGACTATAGGTATGGTACTATCTTAGTTATTTAATTCTTACATTATGTAATGTACGAGCACATGAAGAAATAAAAGTATTTTGACGGTAAAAATGGATTATGAACTGGAGTATGAAAATTCAGTAATTAAATATTAGATATTAGTTCATGGTTATTTTTTCTAATTATGAGAAATGCAGGTCCACGATTGTGCTTTTTCTTGGCGTCTAAAGACATTTTTATGGATAATTTATAAAGAAAAGGCTTATTCAAAACTATTCAATAACTTTGCACATAATTATATCCTTGCTCAAAAATAGATTTATAATATTAATTATTACCAAAGCAAAGTTATACTGCTGCTTCATTCTTAACTGCCGTCAATTGCATCAAGAGTTGTTGGGTTACAATAAAATAACAATAATCCCCGTTGCATAGTGTTTGTCATCCATACAAACATGATTTTTTCGTGCAACTTCTGACAAAATCAAGAAGGGCGGCGGTGTTATACCTGTAGTACCGTCCATAAATCTACCACTTTTATTATGGGAGAATCAAAACAGATAACACCCGATTTTTTGCACATATATTAAGATGCGTTATTGTACTATAAAAAAGGAATTATTTTATGTAAAAAAAAAACATTTCGGAAATATTAACGATCCCACTGATTGACATTTCTTGTGGGCGTCAACTTCTTGACTAGGCTTCTTATCTGAAACGAAAAAAGTAAATTTCTTTAATCAGGAAGCTGTTACCTAGTTGTAGAGTCATAGTAGAAAGTTTTGAGAATTTCGAAAAATTGGGGATTTGGGCATGGATTTCGTAAAAAGTGCCATTTTTACTTATGTTTTTCGGCATCAAAATAGTAAAATAAGTCTCAAAATGCTCTATTCCGAACTTGAGTATAAAATTGTCTATAAAATACGCTTTAGTTCAAGCGAATCAGTTAAGTAATTCGCTCCAAATTTTTATATAGTTATATATAGATAATAGTTAGTTTCTACGAAACGGGTCTCAAAGTTTCCGACACATACAGCCGCTGCAAGAAGTGCAGTGGTTCTGGGGCCTATTTCTTCAAAAATATTCGGTGTAAAGCAATGAAACTTCGGGACAATATTTTTGAATAGTTTTTCAATTGAGTAGAGCGAAAATTTTTTTCTTTATTTTTTTTTTGAAAATTCTAGAGCTAATGGCGTCGTAGATATACGTTCATAATTTGAAGTCGTACATGACGTATGAGCGACCTAAAGACCAGGAAAACATAGTTGGTAACATGTGTTGAGTAATTAGATACCGTTGCTGATAGCATGATCTTATGGCCAGTTGCATATCATGTAAAATGTCTGAAATGTAAAAGGATAAAGGGATCGGCTGACAATTTATTTTTGCTCCACAGTGTATCATAATAGATGTGATCAAAAAACAAAGCAAACCTGAGTTAATTAAATATATATTTTTTTTGCTATCAGGAGGCATGTAAATAGTAGGCATAGCTAATATTTCTACTATATTTGTGGTCAAATTTAATTTGGTGTTCAACAATTAATAATGAGCTCCTGCAATAAAATCGGTTTGAATCAAAATCTATCTATACAGATATCATACCTCATATGTGCCTGATTTAATAAAGCAGATATGCATATACATATGGTATCTAAACATGTAGATAAGATCCATATCCCAATATCGGCACAGGAACGAACTGTAAAAACATACAATAAATTTTAAACCAAGGTGAATAACATGAAATATTCGCACGCTTTTTCATCAAGTACTTCCTTAAAAAAACACGCAAAACAACCCATATTTTCTCATGAAAAATTATAACATGAACATACTACACATAAGAAAATATAAAAATTACTCCAATAATTTATGAAGATGTAAAGGAAAATGAGAATAGTAAATGTGGTATGATTTTTGTGAAGCGATGACTGATTTGCATACATATCTATTGAATATTTTATGAATTGCATTAATAAACAGGTAAGTAAGTTCAAGTGAAACTGGAAATTTTATACTCTCGAAATTTATGTGGCCCAAAGGCATTGAAATACTATCAGGTCTTGACAAAACTTTACATTATATAAGCGATGTTGACAAATAATGCAGTATTTAGTATTCAATGGAAGAGTGAGAGGATTCCAATCATATTAATTAGGTATGTCGTAAATATTAAAAATTTATACAATAAGCGATATACTGACCTTGTCTCATTACTACATTTTGTTTCGTGGGGGATACCTTAAAATGTAAAACGTCAGTCAAAGGTTCGGAATCTAAGAAAACTTACATGTAAATATCGTCAGCTGAAATGCAAAATAACGTAACATCAGAAAATTCGAAATTGAGTGTCTTATTGATTACGCTTCACTACTTCAAATTACATACATAATATTACATATGTTCAATATTTCCAGGTTCTGTGGTCAGATATAAGCCAGTTTTAACCAATATTAAAACTTTTTTTCAATCAAGTTCCATTTTATTTCGTGTTTCATTCATGCCACTGTAAATTTCCGAAATTGTTGTTACGTTATTTTGCGTTTCAGGTGACGATATGCTCTATATAAGTCAAACACTGGCCGACAATTTCGGCATAAGAATTGTTAGAAAAACGAGAGTTATTAGAGTTGGATTATAAATGACCCGTTATTATCCATTAACTATTATCATGAAGGTTCTTCACAAAGTTACCCGGATGTTCGATAATCCTAGTGATGGTTACATGGGGGCTCGATTAAATTTTCGCTCAAATTTATCCATTCTAGACACTAAGACACACTGTCATTATTAAAATACGCTTTGCCAAATTTCTGATTTCTCTTTAACTTTCAAAGAGATAAATCAACTTTTGGCCATAGGGGTGATATGGGATAAAAAAAGCGGATCTTTTATATTTGGTAAATTGCCGCAAATGAAAGTAGTCACTTTTAAAGAAAGATACGCTTTCTGAGTTTCATTAGGGCAACTCATACTTCTGATATGTTGTGTATGCGATCAAATTCAATCTGAAGTTCTAAAATGTGTATATAGGTGCCAGGGGAATTTTTGACCGTATACTAACTCTTTTAGGCAACAAGGTCTTTTTTGAGTTTCAATAAAATGTCTTGAATATGTATACGCTTCTTATGTAAGATATAAATTAGAAGCACTGTCAACATATGCGGTATCTCATACCTTGAAAAGTTAAGATTCGATTTCGAAAATTTTTATACGTAAGATTGCATGGACCTAAGACACCCTAAGTGGGTGCAAAAAAAAGGTGACGAGGAAAGGAAAATAATATTTTGTTAAACATATTGGAATTAATTTTTTACGCATTAACCATTTTGAGTACGGTACAATTAAACTGTGAAAAATAGTTAATTTAAAACCAAACGTTTACAATTGTTTATTCGTAACGCAATTGATGAGTTAAGAGCCCAGAAATGTGTAAAAGAAATTCTGTGTTTGTGAAAAAAGTATTCAAGAGCTTAAACAATTCACAAAAAAAATGAAAGAAAACCTCATATGTTGAGAGTTTGTATTCGCGATATTATGTACAGTATATTTATTTGAGTGAAAGCATAATAAATCTTTAATAAACCTTTGACTCTCTAACGAATTCTCGAGCATCGTTTTGCAGTGCTCTCAAAACAGAAATAAATATGGCCGTGCAAGTGGTGGGAAACTATGTTGACACTTGCAATGATAGCAGAGAATCGTAAATCAGTTCCTGCAGTAGCAGTGTTAGCTGCTGATGACAGATGAAAAATTGAATTTGCTGCAAGGATGTGGTGCAACCTAAGTACCGCAAGTGTGCTTCACATATAATGCCATGCGCAATGTTCGTGACAGACTCTGCAAAATCTTATAATCGCTAATTTTTTTTCTTTCACATAAACAATAAAATTGCTTGGGTTTTGCTAAAAATCTAAATTAGAAAATGATGAATAATAAAAATAATACTTTGCATTTATGTACTACTATGATCAAACTGAAAGCTGAATTTTGCCCATTTCATTTCCTTCAAAATAATCCCCTCCCGCTGTAATTCACTTATGCTCAAGAATTTTCCAGCCATCATAGCACTTGGAAAAATCCACCGTCGTGATAGCTATCAGAGTTATATGCGTATATCAAATAGTAATTAATATTTTGACGTGAATTTTAGCATAAATGTCACTAACAAAATTCGGCTCATTTGTCGAAACATCCGATATTGGACCACCATAGTAATTAGCTGTCATACAAACTAAACGATCAAAATCAAGTCTTTGTACAGAAACATTTTTTATTTGAGGAAGTATGTTCTCGTAATTCTGCGTCCAAAGCTTCGGTACAATTCTTGCAGAAATTGTTTAGGTCGGACCACTATAGCCATACAAACTGGACGATCAGAATCGAGTCGTTTTCTGAAAAAGTGTTTCATTTGACCAGATATCTTCACTCTTCAAAACAACGGTATAACAAAAATAAATTGTTCAGATCGGACAACTATGGCATATAGCTGTCAAACAATCAGAACTATCGGAAGAAGTATTAAAAACTTTTTTATTTGAGATGGTATCGTCACGATATTCTACTCTAGAATTCTAAAAATTAGTTCTTTTTTATAAATTTAAAGTAGTAGTAGTTTTCCGCCTTTGACAGTTGCGAGAGTATACAACGTTCGGTAACACGCGAATTAAGTTCTTTCTAGTTTAGTTCTAGTAGTTAATTGGGGTAGGAAATGCTGTCCCAGCTATGAGTAGAAAAACATGTCAGTGATGCAACAGATGCTGAACTGCTTTTGTAATATTTCTTAAAGCTTATACATATTAGACATTCGTATGCATACAAATTGATATATTTTTGAAAAAACCACGCATTCAGTTCAGTTTTGGCATTATGGTGACGTTCTTTTATTGGATGTAGGAAATAATAGTCTTCGTCATGTAAATAATTTTATAAATATACACATTTATTTATACATATATATATAATACTCTCTTAATAAACGTACATGAAAACAAAGAATAACTACTTTTTATATTACTATTTCATGATTCTGGGAATTATAATAATCCTCAATGTTTTCACATCTATTCGAACACTACCTTTCTCAGTACTAACAAATTATACAAAACGAATCAAAAAGCGTAGCAGAGTAGCAGAGTTTATTTTTTAAATTTGACAGATCATCCATAAAATTGTTTAATCCATCTGATTACGGACATACTCTGCACCCATATAAAGCAAATAAGTATTTGTAAATATCGATAACGTTTCTGACTACAAAGCTCTTTTGGAAGTTATACAGGAACAATATTTTCAAATGAACCTCCCTTATACCAAAGGAAAAAATAAAACATACTCTAAAATTCATAAGCATGCATCTCTCTATCAAGAATTTCACTTCGAATGATTGGTTGACGTTCCGTAATAAAAACACGTAAAATATTGCCGTACCCATATTCACATTCAGATATTGCAGAAAAAATATGATGTGCATGCCTTACAAACCGCACATTCTGTGGGAAGCAATCATTGGGATGTCTTGAACATAAAGTTAAATAGAAACAAGTAAGGAAGGGCGAAGTCGGGTGCAACCGAACATGTTTTAATCTAGCATATTGCAAGAATCAAAGCCAGGGAAATACTTCAAGGTGTAAAACCAATCATATAGAGTAAAGTCAGCCGGATATTCGAAAATGATAATATTAGTTACATAAAGACATTTTTCGTGCTAAGTTTTATCACGTTGTTAATTGCCTATTGACTATTTTATTGCAAACTGAACGAATAAAGTGTAATTTATGTAAAATTGTGCTATATGGGAAGTAGGCGTGGTTGTTTTCCGATTTCGTCCATTTTCACACTGTGACATAGGAAGGAATGTTGTTAGTTACACCGTTTATAACATAGAACGGCTGAACCGATTTGGCTGAAAATTGGTGGGGAGGCAGCTTAGAACCAGGGTAAGGATACCTTTTATCTCTTTATATCAAAATGTAATACAACTCATAAATACAAAAATTATATTTTGTTCGAAATTTATGTTTGTAGGAATCATTTGAATATATGCGTATATTTTTAAACAGATTCTTCCTCAAAAATAATACAATTGCTAAGTATTTGGAATAGTAGAAAAGAAATGCAACCAAATATGCAGTGAAATAGATTATATAACTGGCTCAGTAATCAGTCATTGAGTATGTATCATACCACGTGCCCAAAATACTGTTGTCATAACCTTTCCAGCCCTCTTTTTCGTCTTTCCACGCCTGAGAACCGTTTCATCATGTGCAGCCCACTAGAATGACTGTCGATTGAACTCCATTGGGAAATGATGGAGCTATGTTTCTATCACCGACTCAAAAATTCGGCTTTATTCCGATCAGAGAGCACTCAAACACTGCTCAGAATCAGTTATTCGTTATTTTTATTGGATTATGAACTTGCGAGGCACCCACTTTGCACAGAGCAAATATCTTTTCATCGGTGGATTTCCCTGAGCCCAAATTTAACAGTATTTTCCTCCAAAAAGCAATGATTTATTAACACACAAAATGCTCTATGATCAATTTTTTTGTAAACTAACACAAGTTGCTTCACAGAAATTATAATCCAACTATCAGAAAACATATATATAGATGGTAGTAGTAGTATTAGCTATGTATCAGCCACAGTGAAGTCCTCTAATATATAATATTTATATACTACTGTGATCAAATTGAAAGGTAAATTTTTAATTAATCGCATGTTTTTCGAATCGGTAATTTTTTTTGTAAGTTGGTAATACTGTTAGTGATATCTCATCAAAATATTCATTAGTATTTGAGGTACGTGTCGGTTTATGAGGCTCTAAAAGTGAATTCTTCGATTTTTACTGTGTCTGAATTTATTGAACAAAGAAGTGCGATAATGCACCATCTCAACTGCCTTGGTTGTTTGTGATCATTTCGCCACACTTTCAACTAATATCGTGCCGCAACCATCGCATTCGCTGGATTTACCTTCATGAAACTTCTGGCTATTCAGCAAATTCACAAGACCACTCCGAGGACACAGCTTTGATTCAATTGAGGATATAAAATCGTGGAAAGCCCTGATGGCCATCAAGTGAGTTTTCCAAGTGTATTGATGACTGGAAAATTTGTTAGCATAAGTGTATTGCACGGAGAGAAGATTACTTTGAAGGAGATGAAATGGACAAAATTTACACACAATCAGTCACAGTAGAATAACCCTATATAGAATATCACAGTATATAGAGCGACAAGAAGACTGAATTTGTCTTCTTTGTAGGAAGTTGAGCATATATCTCGTTGTAACCTCCTAAGAGTAACTTGGCGGGCCGCATTTCTGTTGCCTGCTGCCAATGCCGTCTACTCACCACTCTCTCTTCCGAGTGGAGCAACATGAAATGCCCTTCCGGCTTATGCTTAAAGGCACAATTGCGACAATGACGCGTTGCTGCAACTGGCAGCTCTGTGACCCTCATTGCCGAACCGTCGGCAAACGTTCGATTTGGCCCTGCAGTCTGATACCCTATGGTCACAACCCATGCAGCGGAAGTAGCCCGCTACCAGATTACTGGATGCACCCGGAAGGAGAACCACTTGGTGTAGCAACTTTCCGCTTCCAAATGGCTAAAATAGATGAATGTCTGAAATAACTAAGAAAATATGAACTATTTGTTAACATTTTTTTTTCATTTCGTATAGATATGTTACCAATCATTAATCTAATTTTTATGAAATATTGTTAATTTGCTAAGTGCTAAGAAGAGCAATAGTGTAATAATATCGCGATAGCTACTGCCACAGATATAATATAATAATTACTACATATCTTAGATAATCTTAGAATATAAAAAATACATATTTCGAAATTTGTGCAATATTTTGTACTTGAAACTTTGTGCAGTAAATTACTGCACATCTTAGTATAAATGATCCAATTGGAATAGACTATTATATACAAAAGAACGTATGAACAAAGTATCAACTATAAAAACTTTACATTTTACTTTTTGTGCAGTGAAATAGCTATTACAGAACATTCACAGAATAAAATTGCAGAATGCGTAAGCAAATGCATCTTTCAGGCAAGAAATTCATTTACATTCATTGACATGTCGTAATGGAAACACGTAAAAAATTGCCAAGATGACATATGAATCATATTCACATTTGCAATGAGAACAGTATTATCAGGGGAAATATGTTTGACATAACAAAACTAGATACGTTTTTCGTAATAAATTAATTTTTCTTATAATAAGTGAACTCTGTATATCAATGCATATAATAGAATTATATTAAAATAAGAAAAAACGATATCTTCGGCTGCACCGAAGCTAATATACACTTCACAGGTGCATTTCTTTTAGTAACTATGTGTGCAGTTTGTATGGAACTTATACCAAATTTCGTAAATATATATTGTCAAATGCAAAAGTTTTCCATACGAGAACTTTATTCCGATAGTTCGGTTTGTATGGCAGCTATATGCTAAAGTGAGTCGATCTGAACTATTTCTTCCGATATTACATTATTTTTACGAACAATAACTCATACCAAAATTCGTGAAGATATATCGTCAAATGAGGAAATTTCCCATTCAGGCATTTGATTCCGATAACTCAGTTTGTATGGCAGCTATATGCTATAGTTAACCGATCTGAACAATTTCCTCTTGATTACATTGTTGCCTTAGAAAATAGTTTATACCAAATTTCGTGAAGATACATTGTCAAATGTGAAAGTTTTCCATACAAGAACTTGATTCCCATCGTTCGGTTTGTATGGCAGCTAAATGTTATAGTGTTCCGATATCGGCAGTTCCGACAAATGAGCAGCTTCTTGAAGAGAAAATGACGTAAGCAAAATTTCAAAATATGATATCTTAAAAACTGAGGGACTAGTTCGTATAAATACAGACAGACGGACATGGCTAAATCGACTCAGCTCAACATACTGATCATTAATATATGTATGTAATTTATAGGGTCTCCGACCCTTCCTTCTGGGTGTTACAAACTTCGTGACAAACTTAATATACCCTGTTCAGGGTATATAAATCTCCGTAATTATCGATTAAGGTTAACATCGGAATATGAAGTTGATTTTGTCGGAAAACATATATACATACTTACATGGTTTCATTACTATAGTTGAAACCTATATCTTAAATGCACCCCTGACTGAGTTCTGCGAAAAAATTACACGTTTCATGGGAAGGAATATGATTTTACCTTAAAGTTTTTACAGTGTGTTGGAAAACGAAGTTTATTTACACAATACTCATTAAATAAAAAGTCTCTTAACAGCAACTCAATGAATAAAAGCTTGCTATAAAACTTAAACTTCTTACTCCTTATTCTTAGCAAAAGTAAAAACAAACGAAAGCTAAGAAACAAAGGAAGAAAACATATTTACTTTTATTATGAAGCCGGCACATTCGCTGTTTGTCACATGATTTCGGGCTCAAACAGTTATTAACACTTCGCCATGCATGTGAGTGCAATTTTTCACAACTCAGCTTATGTCTGTCAGCGTATCTTTCAACTGCACCACAAACTGAGCGCTAAGTAAAACAAAACTTCACACATAATTTTCAATAGTTCGTGGTTGCGGCAGCGTTATAAAGATTTGAGCAAGGAACTTTAGCTTTTTGTCTCCTGAAGCAGCAGATGGTGAACTACGAAAGTGGAAAAATGCGCCGAGGCTATAATACCCTTCATATACTCGTACACAAGAGATTCTTTACAAGAACTTGATTTTGATCGGTCAGTTTAAAAGGCAGTTATATATTAAAGCGTCTAGATCTAGATTTCTTCGGCTCTTAAACCGTTCCTTTGGACAATAATGCATGCATAATGTGATCTGAATAATTTCCGCGAGATTCGAGAATTGCTTGAGGCCATTATCCATGCCAAATTTCGTGAAGATATGTATCTATTTAAAAAAAAAAATTGGCATACAAACACTTAAATCCCATCGTTGAGTTTGTATGGTAGCTGTATATTCAACTAGTCTGACATTGGCGGTTCCAACAAATGAACAATTTATTAGGAGAAAACACGTGTACAGAATTTCAGATCGGTATTACAAACTTCGTAGCAATTTTATATACCCAGTTCAGGGTATAAAAACAGTGCAATTGCTTGAAAGTCAGTTATATCTTATAAACTCAAGAATATTACAGTATCATTTATATACAGCTACACTACAGATACAAAATCACATTAGCTTTCGAGTTAATTTTTTGCTTGTATGTTGACGCTAGCGAACGAGTAAAGTTATTTGTGTGTGCGAAAAAGTTTGAATATTTGTTTACGACAACAAAACATAATTCACTTGCCACAGAATTCCAGCTTAATTCGAAAACTCTCCTAAAATTTCAAAAGTTATGGCTATGGATTTCAAAAGATAAGATAGCCTGGCATATTTTCGAAATACTGTAATAAAAGTATAATTAGTTCTTTATTTATTTAGAATAATCCTGGCAATGACTTGCGGTATAAGTCACGAGTAAACAGATTTCATGCAGCTCAAGTCTCAAACTTTTAATTAGCTCACTAACTTTCTTACCAAATACCAGTACCAACAGCGGATATACTATACAAGTATATTTTCCGATGAATAAGTAGCGAATAAAGAACAAAATTAGGATTCAGAAAGTATATTCAAACTAAACTCAGTATTTCTGGCCGAAATTGTTTGACTAGCAGAAATCACCAAATAAGCTCCAGTTCTAAACAGCAAGTTCATTATCTTTCTTTTGTAGATTGCCAAGCGGCGACAAAGGCTATAGGTAGCGCCAACATTAAATCTCACTACGTAGAGTTACGTAAAGAAACAGAGAATATTACGAGTATTTTAGCAGCAAACGCGGTATAAATTAAATGGGTACTCACTTATACTAGTAGGTATAGAAGAAAGCGGAAATGCAGAACAGTTGACCACATTGGGTTAGTTTAGCACTCTTATATCGGTATTCAGCTTGAGACGTTTGTCTCCTGTCTCTAATTGTCACAATAGTAATTTAGTGACTCTGTTAGTCAGGAGGAGGGTCAGAATACTAAAATGAGACTCCTGACTAACAGAGTCACTAAATGAAAATTGTGACAATTAGAGACATGAGACAATCGTCTCAAGCAGTATACCAATATTAAGGTAGACTAATAGAAAAGAGCGATCAGTTTCTACAAATGTTTCTTGAGACAAATTGGCAAAATCCGCGAAGGTTGATGAAACATAGAATATTATATTTCCAAATCTCCTTAGCAGTCTTTTTTACTGGCGTAGAAACCACTTATGCTGTTATAGCTGAGTTAACAACAGCGCGCCAGTCGTTTCTTCTTTTCGCAAGGTGACACCAACTGGAAATTCCAGGCGAAGCCAGGTCCTTCTCCACCTAGTCTTCCTCTCCCTCTGCTTCCCCCGGCGGGTATTGCGTCGAGCTGGTGTATTTTTGTCCATTTGGACAACATGCTCTATCCAGCGTAGCCACTGTCGCACAACGCACAAAAGACCATACATTTTCCGCAGAATCTTTATCTCGAAAACTTGTAACTTCGACTCATTAGTTGTTGGCTTCGTCCAAGCCTCTGCACCATATAGAAGGACGGGAATAATGAGTGACTTATAGAGTTTTGTTTTTGTTCGTCGATAGAGGACTTTACTTCTCAATTGCCTACTCAGCCTAAAGTAGCTGTTGGCAAAAGTTATTCTGCGTTGGATGTTGAGGCTAACATTGTTGTTGTTAACGCTGGCTACAAGATAGACGAAATTATCTACGACTTCGAAGTTATGACTGTCAGCAGTGGTATGGGAGCCATGCGAGTGCAACATCTCTTTGTTTGATGACATGAAATATTTCGTCTAACCCTCGTTCACTACCAAACTCTTTTGCTTTGCTTCATTTTCCAGTCTGGAGAAACGAAGTAACGGCAAACGACAGCAGCGTACACTCTTATAAAAGATTGTACCTGCTCGATTAAGTTCTTCAGCTCGAATTATTTTGTCCAGAAGTAGGTTGAAGAAATCATACGAAAGGGAGTTGTCTTGGCTGAAACCTCATTTGGTACCGAACGGCTTGAAGAAGTCCTTCTCGATCCTGACGGAGCTCTTGGTTGTTGATTTTCAAGGTCTAAGACCGCACTGATAATGTCCAATCAGTTTGTTGACGGAGAGCTTTAATACGCTCGATAGAACCTCGATTGAGGGGTCTTCCTTTTTGTAGAGCACACTTAAATTCCAATCGTTCGGCATGCTTTCATATTCATATTTCACCATATTTTACAAAGAAGCTGATGTATGCTCCTTATCAGTTCTCCGTCGCCGTGTTTGGATGGCTCGGCTGGCAATCCATCTGCAGCACCACTTTGTTGTTCTTCAGGCGGGTAATTGCTATTCGAACTTCTTCATGGTCGGGCAATGGAACGTCTTCTCCATCGTCATCGATCGGGTTCGCCTTTTTCTGATGTTGTACTTTTAGTGTCATTCAGCAGGCTGGAAAAGTGTTCCTCCATAATTTGAGTATGCTCTGGGCATCGGTCGCTACATCACCACTGAAGGTTCTATAAGAGTATGCTCCAGTCTTGAAACCTTCTGTTAGCTCCTTACCTTTTCGTAGAATTTTCGAGCATTACCCCTGCCAGCCAGCTTGTTAAGCTCTTCATACTCACGCATTTCGGACTCTCTCTTTTTCTGTCTGCAAATGCGTCTTGCGTCCCTCTTAATATATCAAATTTTAGAAACGTAAACAAAAATATTTTTGTCGTATGAATTGAAGCCCGGAGACGCTGAAAGAAGATTTTGTATGTCAGAAATGCGGCTTGAACGCCACAAGAAGATTGGTTCTGGTGATGAAAAATGGAATTATTACGACAAGCTTAAAAGAAAAAGTCATATATAATATAAAACTTGGTCACTTTATGGAATTGACAAATTTCCAGAAAAATGTTGTGATTCAAATGGAAAGTTTAGTATACAAGACTTTCACGATTGTTTCGGTGAGCATAAGTGTATGATATCTTGACCCAAACGTTCAGGGTTGGAGACAGCTGGGTCAAATTTTACTCGTATATTCAGTATAACAATATATATATATTATTGAAAAATTATTTTTAATATTTCAGCTTCAATATGTACATTTACTGTTTTTTGTTTTTTTTTTTTAAGTGGTGTTTATGACGGATTTACCCGTAAAATTTTCGATCATTTTAATAAATTTATATTCTCCAACATATTTTAGCTTAGTGTCAAAGGAGGATGCCAATCAGTCAGTTCAGTGTTTTCCCTAGTCCGAATATCGATATGGTGATTTTTGGCATTGCTTAGGGGTAAATGTCTATGATATTTTAGTCAGATTAGGTGGGCATGTTTTTAAACCGTCCCTTCCTTTGTTTAGTCACCATACTTCTAATATAATGATTTCCACATTTTGACATAATTATACCAAATTGTTTATACCACATATTATCAATAAAATTAGCTAAGGAAAAGTTTTGCTAATACCATCCAAATTAATATTACTGACGATATGCGGTATATATAGTATGATATACATTTATAAAATATTATGAATTAATATTTTAGATTTTTTCCTTCATTTCTAAAAGATCTGAATTCTTTTAAAAGCGCTTTTTTAATAAATTTTTAAATTACTTTAAAATTTCTTACCAGGCCATCCAAGTGCGAAACTAAAGAAATAAAGTGCGCAGTAAGTGAATATTATAACTATATACATGATACGTGATAGGTAGTTAGCTAAGCGATTTTGGTAATACCTAAAAATCTTCTATGCAAATATTATATATTGATTCTGATGCATCAATAGCATCAGAATTAATTTGCTGATGTCTGTCTATATCAGCTAAAACTTAAACAGCAATTAAGAACGAACTTGTCTTCATAAAATGTAAAAGGTTAATGAGAATGGTCTTTACTCAGAATTTACCATAATTTCGCACAAAGGATCCGCAGACAAAGTTGCAACGCTCCTTCTCAACTTAGTAAAACATTGTGGCAAATGCACTTTGTGGTTAATGAGGAAGTCGAGTGAGTTGCATAAATTCGCGCGCAGAAAGCATCTGCTCTTTTAACAAAATTACAGACAATTTGAAGAGCACTTTACTTAAAACCCAGTACAATTAGTGCTAGAAAAAGCGGTTGCTGATTGAACAATAGCATTAGTTGAGGTATTGTGAATAGCAGGAGATGATGTTCACGCCATTTAAAAATGGCATATTAAGTATACCAAGAATTGTAAAATGTGTATAGTTTAAGAAAATTTCAAGAAAAAAATATTAATAATAGTATTCAATGACTTTATACTCCATATACTTGTAGCATATTGAATACCAGTGTATTTATTCTTCAAAATCTATGTCGCCTCCCTCAAAGTAGTCGCCCTTGACCCTAATATACTTTTGGCAACGTTTTTTCCAATCCTTGAAGTTGTTTAGGTCAATTTCCGGAAAAGCCTTCATTGCGATTCGTATTTGATGTCTTCAATTAAATCAATACGGTTTCCCAGGATCAGTCGTTTGAGTATGCTGAATAGCCAGAGGTCACGCGTAGCAAATTCAAGTGAATACGGTGATTGCGGCACGATATTGGTTGAAAATTTAATATAACAGAAATAATCAATTAATTTCCGCTAGAATATGCTTGAACAGAGGAAAATACTTCACTTCATACATGCTTATTTTGAACTCTTTGCAAAGTCCTCAAAATTTTTGCAGCGTTATCAATTTGCAGCCGAATTTTTTAGTGCAAATTGAAAAAATTGCTGTATGGCACTGGCGTACGCTCCGTTAGTACAGTTGATGAATGAAAGTGCTCGCAACATGACTAGCTGAAAAGATTGATTTGTTATCGAGTGGTTCCTTCTCCATAAGTAAACAACAACATAAATATACACCCTATTGTAGGGTGAGTATAAAAACGACTATGTTGAGTAAAATTAATTTATTACTCTTTGTGTTAAATTTCGTAAATTTCTTTCAACCATGTCAGCGAGATGTGGTTAAAAAGCAAAGCTGAATCGTTAAACTCATTAGCGTAAGTAATTTTTCATTCATCCATGCTGATAATGTATTGTTAGTATTGCTTTTCAACACGGCAGCTAGATTATCGTCCATTAATCAGTTTTCTGCGCTCTTGTTTCATTGATTGATAGCTCTAATTTTAAATGGATTTAAGCCGTTAGAGAGGTCACTCATTGTTGTTAAAACTTGTTAAAATGTTTGAATAGCAAGCTATTTTTTAAGTACATAAAAATTTATTAGCTGGTTTATTAATAATGGTTTACAGACAATTATGCATTCAGTAACGGGTTTTTTTAATATTGACGCTACAAAAGTAGACCGATGGGGGCAACAAACGACGCCATATATTTTCCCGCTCTTTTGACATTTCTCTCTTGTAAGGTTTGCCATCATCATGGAAAGATATACGAAAAGTGATCTAAGTCTAATTTATGGTTTCACAATCGTCCTGTCAGATCAACAATTGAGCATCTAGTGGAAAAATTTTAATTCACAGAATCAAGGTTGAACTAAAACTAAAACTACATACTAGCAGAATACGATTTAAGTGCCTCCTAAAAAATTAACTTCAATTTGAGAATAATTATGTTATTTTTCAAAGCATAAAGACCATCAGGGGGTTTAGAAAAACAATGTTAATATTTTTAGTACTAAACCACAAAGTGTTATGTGGAAAATATTCACTAATTTTAAATTCGGTTAATAATATTTAATAAAAATCAACCTTTCCACAAACCTAATAAATCATAAGATAGTACAAAAGCGAACTTACCTTACATCCTGAGTGACAAAAGTGTCCAGTACCGTTTCTATCGATTTCATCATATTTGGAAAATTATTACTGTATATAAAGGCAGGTACATGTTTTGCTTTCGTTGCGATATATTTTATAAAAATTATTTATTGAGTGTTTGATCAACTGATCTGCGTGCAAATATGTTAAATATCATTATTTTAATAAGTTTTTGATACATAACCAATTATTTTAATTTCGGCCAAACTCTGTAAATTTCTCCATATAAAATTTTATAATTGCTGGCGTTGAGTGAAACCTACGTTCTGTACAAAGTATTTCGAGAGTACATTAATTTTAGCACAATTCTGACAATACATATCGTGGGTTGCAATTTTAATGTAATTAATTTTCTCAGAACAGCTACTCGTATGAGTAATTTTAATGGAACGCAAACGCATTTCATTTCTGCTTTTCCAACTTTTTTTATTTCTTTTTAATATTTGTAAAGTCTGCCAAAAGACATGTCACCACATTTGTATTTCTTGGCAATAAACTCCTGTCGTTTAAAGTAATTTCAGTTCTCGCTTTGGCCTTAATGGATGAATAAAAAAAAAACGACTGAAAGCTTAGTTTTAGTGTTCTTGTTGTCTATGGCAGAACTGACACTAGTTGTCTGAAGGGTAGGACTGAGTGACTGACGCAATAACTGTTAGGTTTTTAGACTCGCAGCTACAAAAAAAAATATTTCATGTTATGCTACCCCACAATTCACACAATATTAATAAATTAAATCTTTATAATTGTTTTAATTTATTCTAAATCTCTTTAGGTGGACTTTTTCATTGAACACAAGTTTAATTTTATTAAATGGTGAAGCTTCGTATTAAATGACGAAAACAGTTCAGTGAATTTATGAGCTGTGGCAGACAAAAGAAGTTGTTAATTAATTGTTCAGTGTTAACAAAAGAATTCTACATTTAAACTTGACGCGAAAATGCTCGAAAAGGATGTGAAGTTTCTGTATGAGAGTAGCGGCAACACTTTGAAAAAAATTAATAACTAAATGTACAAGAAATTAACTATACGACTATTTATGCAGGTGTTACGATACAAATTATGAGGATGATTGAATTTAACAAAAATTAGCATAGCAGTCAATGGGTTATAAGTATTATTAATGATTTCTCTTTCTACTTTCTGTTCTTTCTATTCTATATAAAATCAAAATAAAGTTGTAGGAAAAATCTACAAAAATATACTCGTATTAAAAACCAGCAAGAAAAGGCTAAGTTCAGGTGCAATCGAACGTTTTATAATCCTGCTACTTGCAGGAATCTAAGTGAGGGAAATAATTTAACCAATATATTGGAATTCAAGCAATTTTATATAAACATATGCTATATATAACTTATACACTGACCGATATATTCGGTATAAGATTCATTAGAAAAACGAAAATGTTTATATGTAGTATATCATATTGAGTAAAGTCAGCCGGATGTTCGAAAATGCAGATTTTAATTAGGCATAACGATACACTATAATGAAAAAACCATTAATTTTCATTGAGAATTGTAAAATCTTTATGTTAGCTATATGGGAGCTTAGGGAAGTACTGATCCAATTTAACGTATTTTTTCATAGATTGACCGCTATGCGATGCAAAATACTCAAGGGCGTATAGGCAACTTTTCAATGAATACGGACAAGAAAATCGAATAATAAATGAATGTGTACAATTTTTCCGAATTCGCTCCATTTATTTGTAGAGGCAACGAATTTTTAAGTGAGCTTTTTTGGTAGCAAGAGTATCTTACAAGGAATTGGAAGGCGTATGATTGACTTAAAATTTGTTACCTTTCGTATACGCACGTGCGCATTTTTCAGTTAAGTTTTTTTCTTCAAATATCAATCCTTTGTATTTGCTATAATTTCTTCCGTACATACACTAAAACCGTACATACATTTTAACCTAATAAATAATGAACTCTTATTATTTCATTGCACATAAACCGTCTTTCATTATCGAACTAAAAATTTTACAATACAATGATTTGATATCGGCGGTTTTATTAATAAGCTGCTTCTTATGAAAAAATTGAGACCGGTATTTCAAAACCTGAGGAACAAGTTCGCTTATATGCAGACAGACGGATATGAATAAATCGGCTTCCTTCGAATGTATCTTCTTGGTGTTACAAATTTCGTAGCAAACCTAAACCTGTTCAAGAAATAAAAATTGATTAATTTATGCTCGAAGAAATGTATATTTGAAATTCAGTTTATTTTTAGTATCTTTTTCTATTATATATTCAGGCTTGTTTTAGTTATAAAACCTAATAAGTAATGCAAAGCAGAGTGCATTAATGCTTTTCTTCTTTTCCATATAGCTGCTCTGTACATCAAATACTGAAAGAATAGCAAGTTTAGTTGGATTTTTTTTTTGCGTTTTCTGAAAACTCTTATCATAGAATTTTTTTAACCATCAGAATATAAGAGTATTGATAAAGAATTAGTCCACTGACTTATAAAAAACCAGTGAGTTAAACGTGAGAATTTTTGATTAAAAATTAGGACCTTTTCCAAAATTTATGAATAAGTTGAAAAAATATACTTGTATTTTTTAATACAGTAAATTTTTGGTAATTTTTAGTAAGAAATATGCACCACTCCTTTAGTCTTTAACAAAGCTTATTTTTTATATAACACTTTCAGTACTCACTCGCGGACAATGATATTCAGGGCCAATCGACCAAGTGTCAGCTCCATCAGCGTAATATTTGACTGAACTTTTATCAACCTTTGTTTACCACTTGAGCTGCGAAGTGCCTCTGCCTTTCTGCTTCGCTGAGTGTGGATGTCTTCATCTCGTTCCCACTTTTATCACACTTCGTAAGTTGATAGACTAAAGTGGCAATATTGTAGACAATGTTACAATATACATACGTATAAAATAAACGTTAATTGTGATTTCTGAAATTTGCGACGTTCATTGCAGCTACCAAACAATACGAGTGGAAAGCATTGTCGAGTGAAGACAAGAGCAATCTTTTGAGTTTGCGTTCTCTTTTTATACTTTGTCAAATAGATTTCAATATCATAAAAATCCTGAATTATAATAATGTTAAATAGATATCTGTTGCCCATCTGTGCCCATGTGTTTTATATCTGCGCAAAAATATGCTTTAATTAGCGTGCGGTGTTTAACTAATTCAATGTGTGAAGCGCTTTAAATAAATTGAAAATCTGTTTTACTTGTGTTAATCGCTAACTATTACAAATACATAGTATCCGGTCTAATCCAGTGTTGACAATATTTTGCAAAATCCCTCCCTAAACTGCAAATATGCTAAAAAGTATTTATTTCTTCAATAGCCTACTAATTTTTATTGTTAAAAAAAAAACTAATTAGACCAGTAGAAGATATAGCTTTTGAGATATGAGTTTGCTTGACTTTTCAAGCTCGGAGTTGAAAAAAGGAAATTTGAGTATAAAATTTTAATTTTAATTCTTTAAGGGTGAAAGTTGTAAACTCTGTGCATGAGAAGTATAAGAAATATAAAGAGCAAAAAATCTTTCACAAAACCTTTCTCTTGAAAACTCGTAATGTCAACTCATTAGATGTTGCACCTCTGCACCAACTGCAGAACGCGAATAATGAGATAATCGTAATAATCGTTGAGAGAGGACTTTATTTCCCAGTTGCGCGCCAAGTCTTGACTGTTTGTTTGATGTTAGAACGTACTTCGTCTTGTCCTCGGTCACAACCAGACCCATACGCTTCGCGTCTGGAGAAAGCAGATCTAACAGCGCGGTTGTTAAAGCCAATGGTATCAATATCAGCGGCTACGCCAGCAATTCTACACTCTCATAGAAGATGGTACCTTCTCTGTTCAATTCTACAGATCGAATTATCTTCTCCAGCAGCAGGTGGAAGAAGTCGCACGATAGGGAGTCGCCTTGTCTGAAACTTCGTTTGGTATCGAACGGCTCGGAGAGGTCCTTCGCGATCCTGACGGAGCTTTTGGTATTGCTCAACATCAGTTCCACAGCCGTATTAGTTTTGCGGGGATACCAAATTCAGGCATCGCAGCATAAAGGCAATTCTTTTTCGTGCTGTCAAAAGCAGCTTTAAAGTCGATCAAGAGGTGGTGTTTGTTGATCCTCTTTTTACAGGTCTTTTTAAAGAGTTGGCGCATGGTGAATGTGTGGTCAGTTGCAGATTTTTCACATCTAAAGCCACATTAATTAGGTCCAATCAGTTTGTTGACGGTGAGACACTGGAGACGTGTCTTCCGTCTATCACATCATGATCGATCCGGTTGGAGGCTTTTCGATCCGGAGACAACCAGTTAGCTTGATAGAGTTTCCTATGCTATTACTAGTACTACAGATAACCATATTTCATATGTTTCTTCATGGAGACTGAATTTCCCGACCATTGTGCCGATGATAATTTCTTTTCCCACCCTAGCGTTAAAGTCGCTAAGCACGATTTTGACAACGTGGCGGTTTCAGCGCTCATAGGTGCTCATAGAAGGAATCTTTTGTCAAACCGTCCTTCTCTTCTGTCGGAGCGTGGGCGCTAATCAGCGATATGTTGAAGAACTTCGCTTTGATGCGGATTGTGGCTAGACGTTCCCAATTAAGGGACCAGACATTCCAGGTATAGGGTGGGCCATATAAAATGTTTGCATACGTAATGATAGACAGAGCTGATAAAAGTAGTATCGAAAAGTATTTTATTTCATCAGTTCATTTCTTAGATTTTTTGTATTCTAAGCAATACGTAGTTCTTAATCGGCGTGAGTGGAAACTGGGCAAAAATAGCATACCGTTTTTGATATAAATGTTAAAAATTAATTTTTGAAGTATACACTATGAATGAACTGATTTACTCCATTTTCATATTAAGTATATACTCTGTACGTCCTCGACTTGAAACACGACTTGAAGCTAAGAAAATATATCTGTTGATATACTTATCACAACCAGACGCAGCAACGCTATAATATTATGGCTATTTAAATTAAATATTCTATATTGTTAAGAGCAATATTAGATATGCTTAGTCAATTATATTAATCATTGTGTTTTAAAAATATTAAGGTGAGTAATAGAAGAGAAGGAAAGTAACCATTATAGACAGATATATATCTTTCGTTTTAATGCCAAAACAATTAATTCATATGCTGAAATAGAATTTTGACAAATGAACATAAAGGACATTTATTATTTCTGCAGCTGGAGGTGTAGTTTTGAAAAGGCAAGAAAAAGAAACCACGGATAAACTTTTACTAGTAACTTTCCAGGTAGAGTACGCATATGCTCAACTGAGTTCTTTTTTTGGATATTATAAAATTATGTTTTTTAGACATTAGGCCTTTAGACTCTTACTTTAGTTGTAGTTAATAGACGATTATTCGGTTTCATTAAAATAGTATATCGTTACCGTGAAGTCAGTTTAGCTAAAGAGATCATTAGTGCAGTGTTAAATATTTAGAAACCAAAGAGTTCTCACAGTAGCCATCGGAAAGCATGAATTTTCTTAAAAACTTAAACAATTTCGAAGCGTTGTACCATGGTGAAACGTGACATAATGAAATCAAATACGAAAACAAACACGGCACCACGAGTTATTAAAATCACGTCATCCTTACTGGTAGACGCTGTACTCGAATATCTAAAATATGTTTAAATGTCACACAAGAAAATTCAACACTACGATAATTGGACTAACATTAGCAAACGCAAATTTATAGAAGAGCACATATACTCGTACATATTTTGTGCTAGAAGTGGCATTATTATAAGATAGGAAAGCGAAAAGTTACTTCGGGTCCGGTTTACCCACTTGGTGTGGCTTTTGTGGTTAAACATGTTGCGGTTTGAAATTTTTAAGCATATACGAATACATATTCGTTTGTAAGGGGTGACGCTTGCGTTAACAAATATCCGACCACTAACTGTTAACAAAGTGCACTAGTTTGAAATGAATTGAATTTTGGCAATTCTCAGCGGCATATCAAATTTTGTATGGAATAGTGGTCACAGCACAACGTTTTTAGTTCTCTAATTAGTTCTTGTTAATAGTTTGAAAATATAAAAGTCTGTTCTTAGAGTTTATGGGGTTGTAAATTTATCTTATGATGTAATTTTAGTCTTTAATTCGTAGATTGTTTACATCATTAAGAGCGAACTATAATGTTACGTTTTTTCTTGCTTTATTTTTTGTTTATGTATTGGATCCAAATTTTTACTCAAACAATTCATGTTTATTACAAATATTTATAAATGGATCACCCCATTTCAAGGTTCCCTACTTAAAAAAGAAAAAAAACGCAGAAACTTCAAATTTAATGAGGAATCTTTATATTCAAACAAAAGAACATCGTCATTTATTTTAAGATATCTTACATATTTATATATCGTAAGATTATCTCTTTCAAATGTTGGTGGCGGCTACGTCTCAGATGGTTTATCCGTTCAGTTTAATTTTCGATGACTAGATGATGTTTTGCTGAAAGGCCTTGAATCGAAGCGGGATTATATGCATAGACTTCAGACTTTACAAATCCCCACAAAAAAAGTCTAACGATGTGATATCACACGATCCTGTTGGCCAATCAACAGGCTCAAGAATTGAAATTATCTGCTCACCAAAGTTTTTTTTCAATAATTCCATGGATAGATGAGCTGTGTGAGCATGATTCCACCGACCCGCAAGCCACACCATACCTCTTGTTTTTTCAGAACGAAATTGCAGCTCTTGAATATCTTTAGGTTAACCTTCGTCCCAAATGTGGCAGTTTTTCTTGTTTACATACCCATTGAGCCAGAAACGGACCTAATCGCTTAACAAAATTTGGCTCAAAAACGTCCGATCTTCTTGGAAATTTTCAAAAGCCCATAGAGTGAAGCGATATCGCTCGGGAAGGTCGAGCGACTTTCCACGAAGAAATTACGAACAATACTCAATAATAAAATGACAGTTTGACATGACTCATGCATGATCTGACAACATGCTAATGTGAAGTCCGCTTGGAGAACAGAAAGTTTGTTTAGTCAATATTTAAAAATGTTTGATGGTACTTGGCAGTATAGACAAGGGGATGGCAGTTTTTTTTATATTTCATACATCGTTGCACGCATCTACGTTCGCTACCCGCATTCTCTGTATACATACAATTCGATCATCAAGATTTTCTGTTTGCAACATCCGTCTTGCGCGCTAAATCTCATCACTCATCTACATACGATGAAACATTTAATTTTAAGAAAAAGAATATTGTATAAAGTTAAATACTTTTTTAATAAACTACATGTTATGCTACACACTTAAGTGATGCGGTGTATTTTTTTCAAATGTGTGTGATAACCATTTAGACAATTCAATGATTCCCAAAGCACAAATAGAGATACATGTGTATCTATTTGTTACAAACTTAAACAACCGGGGCGGTCATTTGAGTTTGCTGAATTTTTCAGAAATCACACGGACAAGATCAGGTAAATAAGACGGTTGCGACGTGCTACAAATACCAAGAATTGTCAGTCCATAATTTTGACCTCATTTTACGAATAGCTTCGCGCAAACGACGTATAATACTCACATAGTTTTCTTGTTGATCCTTCCAATATTCCGACGATGCCAGTAAGATCTCTGACTATGACGTGGTTCGTCAGTTCTAGACTCTCTTTGAATACTTGCTCGTGACAAACATTTAGCAGCGAAGATCCTTTTCAACTTTCTAAACGTTCCGACACCGGAAATTTGATTCCGCACAAAAAAATTTAATGGAACTTCTTCGTTGAATAATTTCAGCCATCGTAAAAATCACCGAATGCACTTTATCTGCCTCAGACAGACAAGCGTATACTAAACAATACTAACCATTTGATGTGAAATTTGGCACAAATGACCCTGGCAGTCCTGCCAACCCAGTAAAAAATATTTCCACAAATGGGTTTTCCGGCGAAATTTAAGTTAAAAAGTCTTATTTTTTTGTTTGCATAAAACCACAAAAGAATTTATTCAACTATTCCATTTCTGCAAGCATATCTAAATCGTATAAGTTTTACCAAATTTGTACAACCAAAGTAAAAATCTAATTTAAATGTATGTAGGTACATATTTGAATAATACCCATAAATATATATAAATTCTGTAATATTGCTATTCACTGAGTGAATTTTATTTTCTAAGGAGCTAATGAACGTGACGTCTACTATGTTAAAATTGACTTTTGTAAACGGCATTCTAATGAAATTTAAATTAATTTATATTTTATGTATGCATACTTGTATGTGTGCGTATTTGTGCAAAGGCTTTAGAAATTCTAGAGTATTTACTTCACGGTTAGATGTTTTGTGTGGGAATTATTTCACTTCTGCAATGTACAATATTAGGTAAAATTATCTAACGCCAGTATCAATTGTGTATTCTGCTGAAATAATTGATTTATTACGCCAGTGTACACAATATTTAGTGTAAGCAAAACTTTACGTGCATAATCATCTTGCATATGAATATATGCATATAATAATGTATATATATAAATGAAATTAAATACCATCGGAATGAATTTGATTAAGTACTATATATTTTGAATAATTGATTGGCTAGAGAAATTGAAAAAGGACAACGTGCAATTAATTTACGTTATTTTATTGAAAAAGCACCGAAACTATATTCGGAAAGATTATAAATCGTCTAAGGTTATTAGAAAAACATATTGTAAGCATTGTGGGGAAAAATTATTAAAATATCTAGTGGGCACGTTAATTAGGCATTTAATAATATAATACTGGAAAAGTTTAGTTACATACAAGCTGTCCCAAAATGAACGTAGGATTTAAATTTTCCACCATTTAAAAATATCTTCACAGTTGATGAAGTTTAAACACTATTCGGACCGTATTTTATAACTACGAACATCATGCTTCCGTTATTTTTTAAATATTGTTCAATAATAAAGATACGTTATTTATAGGGTAACCATTTTTACTCCATTCTATTAAAACTAATCTGTCCGCTGTTGATTTTTTTTGTTTATAGGGTTGTCAACACTTTGGTACAAAAATGACAGCAAATCCCAATCCGTCTGTTAATTTTGGCACACCCTTTATATTAGACTAAACTAAACTAATAAAAAATTTCATTTATAAAATGTTAATTTTATATTGAAAAGAGAAACGTAGGAAATATCTCAAATTGCGAAGAAGGTAATCAAAATTTTAAATTCAACAAAAACAAATTAATTGTTTAAAAAATTCAATAAAAAAAACTTATATTATAATTTATGAAATTATTTTATTGGACAAAATTATTTGTTTTTTTTTTTTTAATTTTGAAAAATGTTTATTGGCTCTTAGTTACGATCATGTAGAAATATGTTATTCGAAGTGAAGGATATCGGCCAAACCTCGATCTCATACTAGTATGAAAATAACACTACTTAAAATGAGTCTCACTGGTACTGAAAAAATACGTATGCTTGAACAAAGTTGTGGGGAAATTAGTATTACGTATACGACATGGAGCACAACGACTACTAACGCCAGCAATGTCACTTTAGATGCTGATGCACGTGCAGCAGCTGCAATGAGTTGCGTTTTACAAATTTGGTGTGATTACTCAAACAAGCGCTAGCGAATGATTAATGCTAATTTCCGCTCATCGTGTAATCAAGGCGTGTAGCAATCAAGGTGTAGAAGTATAGCATCGCGGATGCAACGAATATTTTCACAGTAATTAGTTACACAGAAGTTTTGTGTAGATGGTACGAACTGAAAGCCGAGCTGTACGAATTTGAGAAATTATCTAAAACTTGGTGGAGCGTATATTTCATGTTGACAATGTAATATCTCCAGAATTATATATATGTACACTACTAGTGTAGTGCGAAAGCTGGTTTAGATACCTGTATTTCGCTATAAGATAAGCCTCAACTAAGCCATATCACACGTTTTAGGTTGAAAAAACTAAGAAACATTTGATGGAAAAGCTATAATACACTACGCATTACACAACATGCTGCTTCATTGCCAACTGCACTTTAGAACAGCTTGTCTTTGCTGGGCACCGTGAGGCCTCCCCTAAATGTACTAAAAATTGTTATGGCTAAAAACCGTTTGTACCAACATACAAATATTAAGCTTCTTATATCGGACAAATATAAAAATCATCCCTTATCCTCAGTTAAGAATTAATTTTGAGAAAATATAATTTTTATCCCAAAACTCTACATATTTACGTTCTCAAAATTATTTTTCTCAACTCAAAACAATGAAGCAATTATACTCACATATACCATTAATTACGTCTATAGAATTGTATACATACATGCTGAATTTGCGTTGATTTAAGAATATAACAAAGTCAAATTTATTCAAGCATAAGGACCAGAAATTAAATTTTCAATTTAAGGCAGGCTATTAGAAGAAAATTGTCTAAAATTTCTGTAAGTAGTGATATGTAAAAGACAATAGAAAGGATTCAAAAATTCTGTACCTATTTCAGTTGTATAAGTTTAGCAAGCTGATTAAATACCTTCAAGTGTAAGAAAAAATTTATATGAAAGAATGTCGTGTGCATAAATTTGACAGCTCTCGGATCATCAGTTCGATTTCGTGTATTGATAAAAGATTGCTTTTTCAAGGAAAAATATTCAGTTGGAGCAAAAACTTTACTTGACGATGAGTTTCCGGACAGGAAACTGTTCCAGGAAATTCAGCAAACAAGGATTGGTATGCTAAGTTTAGATGCGCTGAAATGAGCACCAAAACGCGGTAAACAAAATGGACGCTGAAAAGAGGTGGTTACCGACGAAAACATCAAAAAAAATTACAAAATTAGCAGGCATCCAGAGAATACATCTAGCTTTCACAAATATTTGGGTGTGAGAAAGCTCTGTGCAAAGGGTGCTGCGTGAGATCACTATTGACCACAAAACCGTGTTTTTTGAGTCGATAGGTAACAATGTATGAAACATGGCTCCATCGTTTCACTCCGAAGTTAAATCGACAGTCCTCCAAGTAGACTGCATTTGGACCCTCTCCAAAGCTTGGAAAAACGCAACATTCGGCTGTCAATGTATGTCGTCTGTATTTTGGGATATATAATATTTTTTATTGACTACTTTGAAAAAAGACAAGGCCATCAACAGTGATGGACGTTATTGGACCCTTTAAAGGAGGAATTCTTCGAAAAAGTTTCGCATTTGAAGATAAAGTGTTGTTTCACCAACACAATGCACCGTGTCACAAGTCAGTGAAAACAATTGCACAATTCGTGAATTGGGCTTCGAATTGGCCCCGCATCCACCAGATCTAGTCCCCAGCGACTATTTGCTGTTCTCAGATCTCAAAGGAATACTCGCTGGGTTATAACGGTGTTGAAACTTGGCTTTTAAAATTCAGTCAAAATTTTTTCTTTTGCCATAAAATCGGCAATATCGAACTTCAAAGTGAACGTTTTTTTTTCTAATAACAGTGTATTGTTTTGCCTAAAGTGGATCAAATCGAGTAAATACTTCCCCTAATATGGGGGATTGCTAATAAAAGAATAGGAAACATTTAATTCTGTAATATGGTAGTATGTGCTATTGCTATCTCCCGTATACCTAATATAATATTTTCTACAATCTGGTTAGCCCTACACTGCTTATCTTAACAAACTGAAGTAAAAGTATAATATTTGATATACCAGTCTTTATTAGACTTTATTTCGAACAGTATGTAAGATATCTTCACAAAATTACGTAGAAATATGTTTTGGATATAACTGAGTAATGACCAAAGTTAATGCGATCGGCCCACGCCTTCTCAATATTGGTTAATATATAAGCTATCTTAATAAAATTGCTTTGAAACATGTTCTCAAGTGTTAAAACATAGTACGAGTATAAAAGAGAGTCGATTTTTTCTGTCCCCATGTCCCTTTGTATGTTAAAATCTTTAAAACTACGCAACAGACTTTGATGCGTTTTTTTTTAATATATAGAGTGATTGAAGGGGAAGGTTTATATGTACAGTAATATCCATTAAATAGTGGTAAAATTAGTAGTTATTTTTATGCGATGTTATATCTATATTTCTTATGGATATCTCGTAATAACATTTTTTTTTGTCATTTACTTTTTACGACAAATAATGGCTAATTTTCGAAGTGATTTTAACCAATACAGTATTAATCGTTATCCAATTAAATACCTTAAATACAGTGTTGATTTAATAGAGATATACTCGTACATTATTTGATTTAAATGAATATTTTCGAAGATATTACAGATTTACAAATAGCGGGACGTAGCGTTTGCGGCTGGCCGGGGCGGCGGTAGCGTGTCCCTAAATAGCACCTCGGACGCCGCGGTGTTCCCTATAGCACATTGAATTTAGCAGCGGTTGAGCTGCGGTTTTTATCGGAGCTCTCTAGCGAGGAGTATTTAAACGAAAACGTGAAACATGTGCATAATATTTCAAACTGATTCTTCCTCAAAAATAATACAATTGCTAAATATTTGGAATAGTAGAATAGAACTACAACCAAATATGCAATGGATTATAACTGGCGGACGATGAATATTATACCACGGGAATTGAGGGAGCCGTATTGCTAATGTCACACACCGACGCAAAAATTTGATTTTACTTCAATTAAAAAGCACTCAAACAATTCTCAGAATCAGTTATTTGCTATTTTTGTTAGATTATGAACTTGTGAGGTATTCACTTTGCACGGAACTTTCGCCTCTTTAGAGCATCATTGTCCTCGGTGCTTATTACGACTCTTTCTAACTTAGCAAATATTTTTTCATCGGTGGATTTCCCTGAGCCCAAATTCAACAGTATTTTTCCCCAAAAAGAAATGCTTTATTAACCCACGAAATGCTTTATGATCCACTTTGTAAACTAAGTAACACAAGTTGCTTCACAAAAATGCTATATCTCATTAACTAATAGTTATAATCCAACTAATAGAAATCGTATAGATGGTAGTAGTAGTATTATCTGTGGGTCACCCACAGTAAAGCATGGCCGTTCCTCTACTTAACTGTTCCTTACTTGTTAATGGTAAAATTATTAGGACATTTCAAATATTTAAACCAATTTCAACTCATGAGAATTCCAAAAATATCTGACAGTTAAAAATGTCCGAACTTACGACTTTGTTACATGGTTGAAATATAGATATATATAATAGTATGTACATAAAAATGAATTTATTTCTGTGTGTGGAAATAGGTAGGATGGAACAAGCATGGTAATTCGCTAGCTCTCATTCAACGCAACATTTAATAAGAAAATTGCTTATTACGCCCAAACATAGAAGTGTGTTTACGGTTACATTTATGTATGATAACTATACGAATGCACTCAAATGCATAATTTAATGAGATAGCCATGTTGATAAGGAATTGCTGGGTGCACTAAGCATGAATATTATCATATACTTGTTTGTAATAACCGGTAAATATTTCATTTGCTATGCTACAACGCTACTTACTATTGTTTACGAAATTTTGCTATGGTAAAAAAACTCCAAATTATGTTGATTATGTAACTCAATTACCTATACAGGAATGTAGTTAATTGAAATTTACAAATAAATACTTATTTAGAAGTGAGTAATGTTAGAGGTTGTCTTCCCATTTTCCACCAGTCAATTTACACCGTATTATGAACCATATATTGAGAGAGAAAAAGCAATATATTGGTTTTGTATATCGTAAAGCATGTGTTCTCTCTAATTATACAATTGTGTATTCATTTATTTGTAAATTAATTTATTACAGTCTTCGAAAGGCCATCAGACACCTACACTTGAGAAAATTTAATGACAACCAAATTTTAAATTAAGAATTAATTGATATTATTCTATTCTATGGGTTCTTGATTTTTACTTCCCCTTCCCCCTTTCCTGATACTTATACACAACCAGAGTACCGTATAAAATTCTTGCAAATTGTCCAGGATTATTACTCAAAGTCACGTTCTGCTCTAAGAGCTCATGGCACAAAACACGCTATCTTTAGCTGAGTTTCATTTCTGGCTTCATCAACAAAATAATGGTTGCTATTGGGCAAGAAGTTCACAATCACTTCTTCTAAAGCTAATGCATTTCCAAAATACCTATCTGAAACTTTTCGGCCAAATGAGAACAGTGAAGTCACCTTACTCAATAGTATTCAACAGGATCATTTAACAATCCCAGCAATCACCATTTGTGAACTTAAAAAGCTTAAAGTTAAGAAAGCAGCTAGATTCGATCTAAATACAGCTAAAGTGCTAAATCAGTTGCCGTACAAATATTAACTGAAGTTCACCTATCTTTTCAATACGACAATCCGTCTGACACATTTTCCAAGCCGCTGGAAAGTTGCGTAGTTATTATGTTTTCTAAGCCAGGAAAGGATCCTCATATCCATATAGACCAATTTCACTACTTTTGAGAAACTTTTTGAAAAATTAATTTATCAAAGATTAAAATCTATAAACGACAAAAAGCAGTTGATCCCTTCGCATTAGTTCGGTTTTAGAAACTATCACTGAACAATAGAAAACATTCATAGGATAACATCCGAAATAGAAAAATTCCTCGAGGAGGGAAACGTATGCTCAGCTGTATTCTTTGACGTTGCGCAACCGTTCGACAAGGCGTAATAAAACTAAACGGTTGCAAATTGGTTGATGTAAATTTTACAAACAAAAGAGCCACTTATCAACCTATAGTATTCTAGACGTCTGCATACCAGATGCAAATACAAACAAATATCTTGGCATTACGCTCGATGCTACTTGTAGATTACGTTGAAAATAGCACATTAAAATAAAAAAGACTGAACTTAATCTGAAATCTGATCACTGTTAAGAATAAAACGCGGTCTCTTATTTTCATTGGGATAACTTACATATTGGCCGATGTACTATATGCGGTATAAAGTCTTCCGCAAATTCGATTATCTTTATATTAAGTAGGTATATGGGGACTAAGAGAAGTACTGGTCCAACTCAACCAATTTTTGCCACACAGACATACCATTATCAGGGAAGGATTTTTGATCAAAAGCCAACTATAGGTACTGGGGTCCAAATATTTGGTACCTGGGGGCTTCAACAGTTTTAATTGGATTTGAACAATTTTTGGTAATAAGGTGACATACGCCAAATGCATTATTCGTGCAAAGTTTAATCCCGTTAGATTAATTTCTTCTTAATTTGTGTACTGGAAAGTAAAACACTCAAGTGGACCTTAAAATTGTGCTATATGGGAAGTCTAGTTTGGCTCATTTTCACACTGTAACATAGGAATGTATAGTAAAAAGAATAACACATTCCAAATTTTGTCGAAATCGGTTAGTAGCGAGCGGAGTTATCTTCCACTTTCATCCATTTTCACACTGTCGGTAAGAGTTCTTATGAGATTTGTACTCAGCCAATTTGGTTGTTGTAGCTAAAATGGAATAGGAGAGATGTGCGTTCAACTTGTTTTCAAAAATTTTTGCCCTTTGATTTATTTCGTAATTTAGTGCTTAGTTATGGCACTTTATATGTTTCCGGTTAATGGCGATTTGTGGGCGTGGCAGTGGTTCGATTGCGCACATCTACGAAATTTTTTTTGTATCAAAGAACCAACGTACAAAGTTCCATCAAGATATCTCAATTTTTACTCAAGTTACAGCTTGCATGAACGGACAGACAGACAGTCGACTGGACTTCAGCTATTCTCGTCATCCTGATCATATACATATACATATAATGTATATAACCCTATTTCTATCTCGATTAGTTTTAGGCGATACGTACAACCGTTGAGCAAAAAGAATTATAATACTCTGTAGCAACTGGTTACAAGAGTATAAAAATCCATGTTATATTATTTGGAGAATAATTACAATTTAGTTTCAATTGTAAATAAAGAGCGTGTTTACGTCAGTCCCTCGTTTTTAGGACAAAACCTGAAACTTCAGAAGATTAACGTTGAATAAATTTTTTATTTTATATGCAAAAAAGAAGAAAATACGTCAAATTAAGCATAAGTTCTAGACAATTCAAATAATAATTTAATTCCAAGCGCTTTTTGCCAAATTTTTAGGATTCTTATTATTTTTTTATATTGGCAATCAAGTAAATGTAAAGCCTTTAGTGTACCTTGGATTTCGATTTATTATCGTTTTTATGGCATCGTTAAAACATTTTTACGACAGTTTTGCAATTTCTTGCCGATATTTAAATGCCTACGATGGACCGCATCGATTACAGTCTGTGAGACGAAAATAAATGTCACGTTGACGGTAAATCGTCTCTGGAGCAGACTAAGACGTGCGTCATTAAATGGTTGACCTGTTTTTATGACTAAAATGGAAGGTACGCTGATATATAAAATAGCAATATTACATATTTATGTATTAAACGAAAATGAAAATGTGTTGGTTACAAACATTATATAATGAAAGAGTATGTTTTGGGGATGTGAAAATTATGCCTAACCACAATCATTAACTGATAATATGATTGTAATGGTCCTCGGTGAGGCTCAGTTAAGTACCCTCCGAGTAGTTGTTGGTTTTTATCTAGGTTTAGAGTTAATTAATTATTATTGCAGAAACCCACAGAGTGCAAGTTACTAACATGAGCACATCCTGAAACAAAAATATACGTATACGTAAAAGGAGACGTCAGCCGTAAATTACCAAAGTTATGTAATTTCATTTATACAGAAACCATTAATCAATATAGATCAACAACTTGGACTGGACAGACAGATTATTGTTATTCCGCCATGTTCAATCTTATTCAGTTGATCACAATTTTAAATAGTTTGGGTTGCATAGCAAATGTAACTCGCTCTTCCCGTAATATTCTTCTTCTTTACTGGCGTAGACATTGCTTAAGGTGGCGCCAATTGGAGATTCCAAGCGAAGCCAAGTACTTCTCGACCTGGTCTTTCCAACGGAGTGGACGTCTTCCTCTGCTTCCCCGGCGGGTACTGCGTCGAATACTTTCAGAGCTGGAGTGTTTTCGTCCATACGTACGACATGACCTAGCCAACGCAGCCGCTGTCTTTTAAATCGCTGGACTATGGCAATGTCGGATGTTGAAGCCAATGATATCAATATCATCGGCATACGCCAGCAGCTTTACACTCTTATAAAAGATTGTACCTGCTCGATTAAGTTCTGCAGCTCAAAATATTTCCTCTGATAGCAGATTCAAGAAGTCGCACGAAAATGAGTCGCCTTGAATTAAACATCGTTTGGTATCGAAGGGCTCAGAGAGGTCCTTCCCGATCCTGACGGAGCTTTTGGTGCGGCTTAACGTCGCGGCATAAAGGCAGTCCTTTCCGCGCTGTGAAATCGATGAAGAGGTGGTGTGTGTGTGTGTGTGATTGAGCTATTATTTTATTGTGCAAAGTCGCAGAGATCAGCTGACGTAGATCTTTAACTGAGTTTATATACAAATATGTAGTATATACTTTATTATTCTGTCCTCTACCTCTTTCTTTCTTTATTAAGACCGAATAAAAAATATATTGAATCCGTTATTTTTCTAATTATTATTGGGCGGAATCTCTATTACCAAATCCTTTTCTTTCCCTTTTACTATATATTTGCTTCATTTTACATAGAGTCTACACTAAACTTTTGCACTAAAAATTACTTGCAACTTTAAATAAAAGAAGATGGTGCCTGCATAAGCTTTACGTGCACCCAAGTGATTGCCAATAAAATATCAAAAATGTCTTCGTAACTTCCGCTTTCCATTTCCGTTTTTAACTAGCTCTACATTTTCTACAATCTTTCTCTTTGCCATTTGCACAAACGTAAAACTTTAGCAAAGCAAAATAAGAAGCTCGAATTCCGTCTCATTTGGTACCAAAAAAAAATATTGTCTCCACACAAATTGACTAGGTGCAAATAATAAAGTTCGCTCTACGATTTCCGTAGTTCAAATTAAGCCATTAATTAAATGAAGAATTGCTCAGTTTGAAAAGTGATTCGAAATAAATTGTTTATTTTACTTTGTAAATTAAAGTAGCTAGTTTTTCTTAAATTTGTTAACATAATAAAAATATTTTCTGAATTATATGTTCGTTCACTAAAAAGTAGAAAGATACAAGAAAACATTTTTAAGAGCCAATATTTTTTGATTATTCCCATTTCAATAAAGTAATTTTATATTTATTTCCATGCACCATCCACCATAACTTGGAGGCTTCGGGCTTAATATTTATTTATTAACATAATATTCGCTTTATCTACATGTGTTAATAATATTTTTCACACAGATAATAAAGGGTTAAAGTGAGATAGAAATTGTGTGTCGTTCCTTTAACAGGTGCTGGCCCTTTGTGAGTACATGTGATAGAAGGAAATCACAATATACTTTCGAACAAAATTATGCAAGTATTATTTATTAGATGCGCGAATAAGTTCTCGCTATTTGTTTTAAGAAAATGCAATTTTTCAGTAAATGGTTACAAATGAATTATTCGAAGTATTGTCGCTAGTTACAACTTTTCTCATCTTTCTGGCAAAACTCCAATACCATTAGGTAAAACTGTTAATCTTGTGATGCTATGTAAGGATTAAGTTATTTTTCGCATTTTTGTCTGTTGGCAAAACACACTTCTGCATCAAGATTGCAAGCCCATTTAAAGAAAATATTTGTATGAACACCTAAATGGCGAATAAAATTAAATGAAAATAATTCAGTACATATTGATTTCGCATACAATAACACTAGATATATGCCTTTGTACATAAATGGTGTGCAAATGCCATATTACAATACTGCGAAATATCTAGGCATGACCCTGGACACAAAACTTAGATTGTGTGCACATGTCAAAAAGAAAAAAAGAAGAATTAAAAATAAAATTCAGATTTAGGCTAATGGGTAGAAAATCTCTGTCCTATCCTCATATAACAAAATTCTTGTCTACAAGCAGATGTTAAGACCAGTTTGGACTTATGGGATACAACTTTGGAGCTGCTCACGCCCTAGCACTGTTGAACAAATCCAGCGATTCCAAAATAAAGTTTTAAGATGCGCCGTCAAAGCGTCTTGGTATGTTCGCAGTAGCGCACTTGAACGCGATCTCGGAATTGACTCAGTT
Source organism: Bactrocera dorsalis (assembly GCF_023373825.1). Taxonomy (NCBI): domain Eukaryota; kingdom Metazoa; phylum Arthropoda; class Insecta; order Diptera; family Tephritidae; genus Bactrocera; species Bactrocera dorsalis. The sequence goes on along the minus strand of NC_064307.1, from coordinate 29,588,703 downwards.
GCCTTATCAATCAAAAAATATGCAAAGTCTCATATGGAAAGACACTGAGCACTGAAGTCAGGGCTCCTGTTGCTCAAAGTAAATGGAAGGAAAGGCTTAAGCGCAAAAACCCGTATCACCTTATACAGTAGCCAGACTCTCTGTAATTTATACGTAGAGCACAATTAATTATTTTGTCTTATACAACAAGTAAAGCAAATTAGTTTATTTTATGTTAACTATACAATGGCAATGAAATAAAATGTCATGCGACATCGAACAGTTGTAATATTTGGGGAATAAGGAAGGTGGGGTAGGACTTCACGTTTATAAGTAGGTTTTAACGGGTTTGGCAACGTGCATCACTTTTTCGTGTCGCTCCTTAGGTTGAGATCATAATGGATCCAAGTTTCTTGTTTCTGAAATATTCCCAGTGCATCTAGTCGCTTGGAAAGGGCTTGACTCACAATGCTCAAACATGCTCTTCCTGAGTTTGAGAAGAATGCTCATCGGCAACGTCTTCAATGACTGCTATTGGTCCATTAAACTTAAACTCTCAGCCTCGAAATTAAAAACACACAATGTTTTTGCCTTGTCATTCACTCCGTGTTTTTGATGTCCATTTACATATTTGTTTTTATTTACTTTCTAACTTCAGTGGGAAAATAGTAGCAATTTACATATTAGCGCGATTGTATCATAGTATATAGCCATAATTGTTATTAATGTGGGCCTCAATACCCCAGTTTTTTATAGTTTACTACTAAATTTATATAGAAACGTCTATGTATTTAATTATGCGGTGAAGCTGTTCTAGATATATTCCTCACCTTTTTTACAATGTGAGATTCATTTTAATATAGTTTTATGAATGTGCTTTTTTGTCATAAAGCGGTTTAGACCGCTTTATTTATACATGTCATTCCCTAATATAATGTGAATTTTACAACAAGAAATTATCATTAAAATAACACTCTCTCTGGTGAATTTTATGGCAGATTTTCATTTGGCGTTTATAAGAGTATAACTAATTACATCATGTTTCCTGCGTTAATCATTCATATTCATTCTTATTTGGAACACCCGCTGATTAACCAAAGTAATTAGAATTAATCAACGACTGGGTCACCAATACCTGTCAGCAACTATACGTGGTATCAATGTCTCACGATGTAACACCAGCAATAGCAGTATCACAATTATCCAACACGGTACTGTGTGGCGTATACGTAATATTGCACTTTTCTCTGGCACACTTTGGTACTTACTTGATTACCAAAATGCTGACCTAAATGTTTGCACAATTTTCTTGAAAATTTATTTAAAATAGTGATATAAAAAAAAATAATAAATAGTTCACTTTCATTGCGTGTTTTGTATTTCCAAAAGTAACAGAAAATAATAAAATATTTATACTTTGTTTAATTAATTGATTTACAATTTTTTGTTTACAATTATTTGTTCTTCATCCCACCTGTTCATAGTTTATTTCATATTTCAAAATTATCATATATATAAGAATTTCATGTAAAGTGCGAATATCTAATGAATCACATAATTTCAATATGACCCGAAAAATTATAAATATATATTTAAATAGTAAAAGTAATCGAGAAAATGTTGTAAAAATATTATTAGAAAAGATTACAATTCATTCAGAGTTTCGTTAAATAATGAATGTTGAATTCTTTCGCAACAGTTCGTTTAACTAGACTAGAGATTTTTATAAAAGCGTTTTCTTTCAGAACACTTATTGGCTCTAATCAAGTGAACCGGACTGTATATCAAATGTTTTCATTTCACAAGTGAATCAGAATCAAAGCCAGACCAAAGCGTCAACCAGAGGATCGGAATCAAGCAATTATGTTATGTAAATATGTATGCACATAGTATATAATCATTATACATATGCAATACGAGGTATGACAATTAAGTAATGAGACTGATTGCATTAAAAACCGTATATTTGAAAATTATTCTACAACTCTGCCATCCTCTTCAAAATAGTCCCCTTGGGCAGCTATACAGCGATTCCAGTGCGTTTTCCATGCTTCGTAACATTTCTGGAACGCTTCGACTGAGATGTCCGCGAGCACCCTCGTCACGGCCGCCTGGAAGTCCGTAATCGACCAAAAATGGGTTCGTTTGACCACCGATTTTGTTTTAGGAAACAAAAAAAAGTAACAGGGTGACACGTCGGGCGAATAAGGCGGCTGTTGCAACACCTGGACTTTATGGACAATTCCACGGCTATCAAAAAAGGCAGTAATCATCGTTTTCACCTTTGACTTGCTCATGCCAGCTGTTTTCGGGCGCGGGGCGCGCGGAGACAACCATTGTGAGATTTGGCGTTTGGTTTCCGAGTCTAGGAGCAGTATCACCATACACTCTTACAATTTTAGTGTACGCTTCCGAAGATGTTTCGCCCAATCTGGCGCAAAATTTTATCGCGATGCGTTGCTCTTGATTTCGTTTTTCCATTTTCGTGACGAGCATTACAAACACACGTCTACTTAACTTGACGCAGCAGGCGAACTAAATAAGCTAGAGCGATGGTACATATATCAGTGGAGAGAGGAGAGATGCCGAAAAAAGAGAAAGGGAATTTCAAGGTCACAGGTTTACCACAAGCGCCGCAATAAAATCAGTCTCATTACTTAATTATTAGAATGATATAATATATCGAATTTGATTGAAATCGGTACTTAAAAGAGGATGGTGCCACGCCAATAGTCCAACAATGGTTCTGATAAAGCTGCTTAATACTTTCTGGAGTTTTTCGTTATTGATTTCTCCCGCTTTTAGTAGCTTTAACAGTATCTCTATATGAATGGGGAATGAGAGAACTTACGTTCATTAATTTCAAATTGTCGGCAGGACTTTTTAGATGATTCATCATGATTTTGTTATATGATTATTTTGGCTTGAATGGGGGGGCTAAGCAAAATTTTTGTCAATTTTTTTGCCTACAGGTACCTCTGCTACTGGTATCCCCGGTGCCCAATTAGAATTCTATATTTTAATTCAGTGTTTAGTTATGGTACATTACATGTTTCCGGTTAATGAAACAATATAAATATGCTTCCAGTCGCTATCGACAATTATAATGGTTTTCGGCTTGCAAATAGCAGAATTATAACTTAGCTGTTTTAAATTATTTTTTGCTTTGTTGGCATATATTTGTTATTGCATAAAAATCCACTTCTGCCCACTTAGTAACAAGTAAATATGTTACCAAGTAAAAAGCTGCGTTTTTATGCATTCTATAAATATAATATTATTTTGAAGTCATTAATGATACTTAAAGATAATTAGTCAGACTGTTGTTTGATGTTTATACAAGTGGAATTAAACATTTCAATGAAAACTTAACGATTTCCCTGTAACAATAATATATTAGCATAATTAGCATGAAAAACGCAATTATAGTTGCTTCTCATTTAAATTTCCATGAAATTATTTTAATTGATGTTTTTACACATAACTGCGAGGATGAGCAGCAATTAGTGTATGAGCCCATTAATTAATAATACCTGTGTCGAGTTTTTGGAATTAAATATTCCATTACAATTATGAGACTCCAAAATTTCCTTATAAATTATTAATTGCTACTCATTAAGAATTGAGAGTTTTAGTGCCCAGCAACACCAAATAATTTATTAACATGGAATAATTTTATAATAAAAGTGTGAGATATGCTAATAAGTAAAGTTAGTATATTGCAATTAGTATCACTAAATTTGGTACTTTAAATGTATGATAGGGATGTTGTGTTTATAAAATATAATGCGAATGAATGAACATGAAAAAATCCAATTTTCATTTTTTTTTCCTTTGTTCAAGTTCTAAGATAAGGTTTTAACTAAAACATGTATTTTTTCTTTTTAGATGATCCTGTAAGGAGTTATCCTGCCCGTGGAGTCACCGGAAATGGCGTAGCAATGGCAGAGTTTAAAATATTTTTTACCAAAAATTTCAGAATTTCGAACCTCCGGGTCACTTATAATACCAATATTGATGTTAATGAAACTGAAAAATGTGTTTTTATAATAACAGTGCATAATAATAATATATATATGCAATAAAAATCGGTGTTTGTTTTATATCTTCGATCGACTAAAAACGGATTCCATTGCGATGATTGTTGACTTGTTTGCATGTCAAACTCAAATAATGCCCTCCATGAATGTGGGATCGGAATTCACATAATCAAGCATGTCCAAAGAGACTTTTTTACGGTTCTGTTCGGCATTCTCGAAACGAGTCAAACAAGAACGCGTTTCATACACAGAATATTCACTAAAATCATTCGAACGGACTCGCGAGAGACGCCGAGCTCTCTGCCATCTCTTTATCACTTGCGTGAAGATTTTCAAGCAGTCGTCGATAACGTGGCTTCGGCGATCTCTCGACCGTCTGTGAAAGCTTTGTACCACTCATAGGCTCGGGTTTTTGGTAAAACTGAATCACCGTAAGCGTTTTTCCACATTGGCACCAATTCCTCACACGAAATTTGGTTAGAAATCCAAGTTGAAACAAATTCTGTGTTCGATAAATTCGGTTGACTGTGTGTCTGTCCATCCGTCCGTCCATGCAAGCTGTAACTTGAGTAAAAATTGAGATATCTCAATGCAACTTGGTATCTGAGTTCTTTAATACAAAAAAATCGAGTTATAAGTGGTCGTAAGTTGACCACTCCCAAGCCCACAAATCGCCATTAACCGAAAACTCAAATAAATTTAATGCGCATAAGTATCTCCTAAACCATTTAAGCTACAATAACCAAATTTGCTGTGTACAAATCTTATAAGAACTTCTACCGACAGTGTGAAAATTAAATTGGATGAAACGAACGATAACGGTACTGTTCAAAACTACTAAAAGCGCGATAAATCAATAACTAAATGAACGTAGAAATTTGTTGTCGGAATAGAATTACAAGGTTTTATAAGAACCGGGGTAAAAATTGGATAACGGGCTTGTCACCGCCCTGTTTTTGATGAAATCCCGTATCTCGGGACCCGTCCAACCGATTTCGACAAAATTTAGTACTTAAAATTCTTTTGACGTTTCTATGTATCATGTGAAAATGGACGAAACCGGACCACAACAACGCATACTTCCTATACAGCACATAAATATCAACGGAGTGTGTAATACAAAGGAAAAGAACTTCCCTCAGGCTGCGTATTTTAACTTTTTTTTCCTTATGAATATCAATAGGATAATTAGTTAACAAGTGTAAGAAACTACGAGATAAAGTGCTTCACTCGCTTGCTTTGTTTTTGAAACACTAATCGAATTTTAACAGCTTAATTCAAACTATGTTGATTTATGACAAATAAATATTATAACGCAAAGTCTGTTACTCTCGGTAAATATTTCATGAGGCTCCGTCCACTGTCATTTATCATCTGAGTAATAGTAAGAGGTGTGCGCACCGATTATTTTTATCGGACAATGCAGAAAGGCAATTTTGTCCCAACTCCTGCACTAACCTATCACATGTTAGTTTATGCATATGTTTATACACCTACACATATCGTATACATATAAATCCTATGTGAACATCATTAAATTGACATTTAAAACTCATCACCAATAACATCATTAAGTATGATAAATGATTGGCACGCGTGTGTAAGGCGCTGTTGTATTTATTCAACGTGTTGACGTTACATTTAAGGTCACTTTGTAGCAACATATTGGCAAAGTTTCAGTATTTCATGGGTAATTAAAGCAAACATTGGTATTCACACCGAAAATGCATAGTTTCATTGGAAACGGTAAGGAAAGCGGACTTTTCGACAAGTTATTTATACCAATGTTATTGAAAGCACTTTTTAAGGATATTCCTCATGTCAAAAGAGAAATAAATTTTTATATATAAAGATTTATTACACTGACTTCTAAACTTCTTTACAAGCATATAAAATATGATTATATGTACATATAATTTGTATTTTTAACAAATTTTAAGTAATCTAGTAGGAAATTACTTAAAATTTGTAGGAAACAAGTAATGAAGGCCTATCTTCGGATGTAACCGTACATTTCATACTCTCGCAACTTGTCAGGACCAAAGCCAGGGATATAATATAAGGTGCAAAACGTCAACCAGAGGTTCCAAACAATTTTATACATATTTAACTCATACACTGATTGCCATATTTGGCATACCGTTTGTTAGAGGAACGAAAGTAATTACATGCAGTACTAGCTGTATGAAAATTTGGGTAATTCGTAGACCAATGTCACCGAATTTGGTTGCAATCGGTCGAATAAGTTCCGAAATATGTGATTTCCTCTAAAGGAGAGCGGTGCCACGACCGTTGCCCAATTTTGACCCCTACTCTTACAAAGCTGTCTAATTCAATCTCGGTGGTAAAATTTAAAGTCTCCGTATTTTTCGGTTATGGAATTATCGGGCTTTGAGTACTTTTTAACAATACAAATGGGTACTTAGCAGTGTTATCAACCGATTTCGTTCGAATTCACATTGTCAGTAAGGGTATAATAAAATCTATTTTAAGCAAATTTAGTTATTGCAGTTTATATTGGAATTTAACCAATTAGAGAGCCAGGAAGTGCCCCTTGCTATAACAGTTCTATATCTTAATTGCGTGCTTAGTTATGTCACTTTCTACGTTTTCGATTAATGGCGTTTGGTGGGCGTGGCAGGTCCGATTACGAACTCGTCTTTACATTTTTGGCAAGGAACACAATAGAAATAAAGATTTAAAAATTAACAAGAGCAAATCTTATCTTCATGAGCTGTGGGCAGAAATATATCCCAAATCGATCTTATGCATATCTACAGGAACAAAGCCACTTCCTACCAGTGTAATTCATGCCAAATTTTGTGAAGATATCTTGTCAAATTAAAAATTTGATCATCCAAGAGCTTGATGCTGATATACGACATAAGTATATATGCTATAGTCGTTCCATCTGAGAAATTTATTCAGATATCGTAGCAATGTCATATATAATAATTCATATAATAATTCATTTTCATGCAGCTATATAGTGTGGTTGTCCGATATCGAAGATTTTGACAACGGACGTGTGAAAATTGCCAGGGCGGTATGTGAAAAACTAAGAGACTATTTCATAGCTCTCAGTTCATCTTTATATCATATATACATTTATTACGGTCTCTGGCATTTTCTCCTGGATGTTAAAAATTTCGTGGCACCCGTTCTGGGTTAAATATTACATATTAACTGTTATATTCGGCTTAAGTTCAGTCAATTCAATTATATTATACAAAGTATGATTTCGTCTATCAGATATCCTGTTTAAACCACAAAGACCCATCTTTTGGCAATTGAGCCATAGTTATGCGTAACACTTAATGCATGTATTTTCAATTAATAGTTTTTTATGGGAAGCCCAATAGTCTAAAACCTCAAGTTGCATTAACTAGCAATTCAGAGCACTAAGAAACACATTAACATCATTCGTATGTTTCACTTTCCACGCCATATCTAGCTCAATTATTTTACTATGCAAATAACCGTGAGAAAACTGTACACCAAGTTGCGAGAGTATACAAATTTAGGTAACTAAACATTTTTTAAAAAGGTATCTTCGCAGCAGACAAGATTAAATAACACCTTATTAATTTTAAAAGATTTAGTTATCTCGATTAAATTCTTAGCTAACGATGGCAAGTACAAAAAATTAGGATGCTACAACGGAAAAAGGCTTATGACGATTCCGTGTGTGCTTTCTGCATGTGTATATTTCCATTTTAGGACTACATAATACATACATACATACGTATATACTACTGTGATGGGTTATTTCAAACTGCTGAAAAGAAATAAAATTTCCACACTCTCTACGTGACTTTTAGCGATTTTTCAATTTTAAAACACTTCATTAATTACGGATAAAGGAAATTTGAAATTACCTTAAAAAAGAGCAGGAAGAGCTGGTTATTTAACCAAGTGCAAAAAGACACGAAGTAAATTGCAGAACTAATTTCCATTTAAAAAATGAATCCATCGTTCAGTTTATTAAAATAGCTTTTTGTGAGCTCATTTTATCTACTAGAATTTCTCAAGCGTTTTACTATTGTTTGCATAGAGCTCACAGCGATCAAGATATGTACAGTAATTTATATGCTTCAATAACTTTTCTAACAAATCGTTTGAAAAAATATAGACTTGTTACAGGAAGTTCTAAAAGTGGTTATGGGCAAGTGACTTTTGAAGGAATTATTTTAATTTCCTCCAGTTTTTTATAAATTCTTGCCATAACAAAATAACGAGTATGCAAAACTTTGATTTTGACTCTCGAAATAAAGTCTCAATTTACAACTTGCACGGAGGGGTGGAATGAAACTAATATCGGTATTCTGCGTGAGACGATTGTCTCATGTCTCTAATAGTGACTCTAGTAATTTAGTGATTCTGTTAGTCAGGAGCCTCATTTTGGTATTCTGGCAAATAGAGTATACTACTTTACAGTACACTACTATACTGTAACTGCCAGAATACCAAAATGAGACTCCTGACTAACAGAATCACTAAATTACTATAGTCACAATTAGAGACATGAGACAATCGTCTCACGCAGAATACCGACATAAAATACTCTGTAGCAACTGGTTGCAAGAGTATAAAACTCATAAGTGAGATCAGGCCAACCAACCAAGTTAACGGCATGGCCGATTATTCATAACGCCCAGGTAATGTTTTTTTTTTTTTGTGTGATCAGAGTTGAGTTCTGTATAATGAGCTTCCAAAAGCTAGTGAAACCATTAATAAGAACGCTGTCGTCAAAAACTCTTCAACTTGAAAGGAACGATTGTAGAAAATCCGAGACGATCACACACGCGGTAAAAATTGTCTATCATTATAACCATCGACATCATGTTGCACGACCAGTTATAAAATATTTCGAAAACAGCTACTGAAAAGGTTGCTTTTAGCTTAGAGTTTGCCTCTTTTGATAACCATTTGTGTGCCTGTCAGCACAGAATAGCCTTCGGTGAGAGTTTCTATAAGAAGAATATCCTTTTCTTGAATTCTATCCTTATTCTAAAATTCGCTTGATTTATTATTGGCTATGATCAACGTAAACGAACATTCGACACTCGCAACGATTCCGCACATGAAACTTGGTTAGTAATACAAATATTTAGACAAATGCTTTGTTCGATATTTTTATCTATTGCGAAAATCGCAACGCACCACTGAGGTGTACAGACTTATGCAGCTGCTGTAAACAAACTGGTTGACTGATCGCGACCATCAAACAAACCCCAAACCGAAAAGTAGAGGTTAACAGAAAGCTTCGACTGATTTCATTAATTTTTACATTCTGGTAAAAGAAAGAACATATAACATATCTAACTTTTACTTCATAAGGTTAATTAAATTACGGAAATATTCGAGTTGTGCTATAATTCTTGAATACTAAACTAACCGATAATCTTTATATCGCTTTAATTGCAACTAAGACAAGATGAGAACCGTATTTAACCATGTTTTTATTAGACTTGAAACATACTAGGTGCCCTACTTGTGAATAATTCTATGTCTCAAGGTTATACCAAAAATAAAGCATACTTCTGCTTCTATGTAAAAAATGCACATAAAAAGAATTATAAATAGATTTTAAACAATTAAGGAAGGGTTAAGTTCGGGTGAAATTGAACATTTTATACTCTTGCAACAGGCAAAAATCAAAGCCGGGGAAATATTTTAAGGTGTAAACCAATCTTACGGAGTAAAGTCAAACGGATGTTCGATAAACCTGTAATTAGTTATATAGGGCCTAGGCCAAGCTTTCGCTCAAATTTAACTGTTTTAGGCACAAAGATATACTGTTATGAATTAAATACAGAGTCGCTCCACTCTCTAAAAGTTGAATGTACACACCCCCTAATCTACTTTAGCTACATCAACAAAATTTGCTCAGCGCAAATATTACAAGAACTTCTACGGACAGTGTGAAAATTGATGAAATCGGAAGATAACCCCGCTCACTTCCCATATAATGGTAAAAACTACTAAAAGCGCGATAAGTCAAAAATTAAATAGGTATTAAATTGTATCTCTGGGATGGTATGGTAGGGCTTTATGCGCGCCGGTATGAAAATTTGACCATGGGTGTGGCGCCGACAAAATTTAGTACGTGACATTTTTCTCGTATTCCTATGTCACAGCGGGGAAATTGGCGAAATCAAACCACAACCACTCTCACTCCCTATATAATACAATTTTGAGTTCTACTTGATTATTTCTATTAAGGATAAAATGTTAATATTAGGTTGTCAAATATCTCCCTTCCGCTTTATTGCTTTTTATTCAATGCTTTATAAAAAGTGTTACAGAGATCGAATTTAGTTAAAATATGTGCCGTTTCGTTCGATAATCTATTTCCATCTTGACGGCAACTTCATTATACCCCCCTCGCAGAAACCGCCCTCCTTATTTGCGAAGAACTCGGACAGCCACTTTTCACAAGCCTCTTTTGAGTTCAACTTTACACCAACAAGGGCGTTCGCCATGGACAGGAACAGGTGGTAATCACTTGGCGCTATATCTGGGCTATATGGTGGATGCCATCCGAGCTCCCGTAGCTTCTGACGGATTATCAACGAAGTGTGTGGTCTGGCGTTGTCCTGGTGGAGCACTATACCATTCCTGTTGGCCAATTATGGGCGTTTGTGGTCTATCGCAGCTTCAGGAGGTCCAGTTGTTCGCAGTAGATGGTAGAATTAAGCGTCTGGCCATATGGGAGCAGCTCATATTGGATTCTCTTCCAACCCCACCAAACACACAGCAAAATCATCCTGGCCGTCAATCCCGGCTTGGCCATTGTTTGGGACGATTCACCGGCCTACAACCACGACCGTTTTCGCTTGATATTGTTGTATGTGATCCATTTTTCGTTGCCAGTCACCATCCGCTTCAAAAAAGCATCGAGTTCGTTCCATTTCAGCAGCCTATCGCAGGCGTTGATTTGGTCCAGAAGTTTTTGTTTGCGTCAAATCATGCGGCACCCAAACAACAAGCTTTTTTGTGTATCCAGCCTTCTGCAGATGGTTTAAAATGGTTTGGTGACTAACTTCCATCTTCTGGGCGATGTCACGAGATGCCACATGCCGGTCGAAACGATGTTTTCCATTATTTGATACGTATTCGTCGTCACAGGTCTTCCACCGGCTGGCTTATTCATGGTGTCGTTTTCACCCACTATGAATCGTCGAAACCATTCGTCCGCAGTTCGAAGTGATACGAGTAGATTTTTTTTCTTGTGCCATTGCACCAAGAAGAAAATTCTGCAATTGGTGCACTGTGCAAGGGTGTTGCAAGAACAAGAGAATCCCCTTAACAGTGAGCAGCTGTATTTGTATATGGAATGTAAACAAATATCAAGTGACAATTTAGGGCCGGTAAAATATGTCTTCCAAAAAAATTGATTAAACTAGAGCAGGCACCGATTATAATGAGTGGAATGTAAGTTTTCACGAAAACTGTGTTTTCGTTTGACAGATTTTACATGGACGAAAACACAAGTTTTCGTGCGAAAACCAGTTTTTCCCACGAAAACATGTTTTCAATGTCGGTCCGAACATAGTATTGGGTTGTCAAAAAAGTCTTGCGGTATTTTCGCTAGTTGGGGCTGAAAGCGCGTAGTTCTAGTTTTATTCATCGCGTCGGGTTCTGCTATACCTTTTTGGAAAGCTCATTTCACGCGCTAACATGTGTTTGATTGACTGTCGTTTCTTTTAAGTCAATCTTGAGTTATAGCATCGTAAACATGGAGCAAAATAAAGAGAAAATACGGCATATTTTACAGTACTACTACGATAAAGGCAAAAATGCATCTCAAGCCGCCAATAAAATTTGTGCAGTTTATGGACACGATACAGTTTCCATTTCCACTGCACAACGATGGTTTCAACGTTTTCATTCTGGTGTAGAGGTGGTCGAAGATGCGCCACGCTCCGGAAGACCTGTCGTCGAAAATTGCGATAAAATCGCTGAATTGGTCAAAAGAGACCGGCATAGTAGTCATCCAACCGTTATAAACCATTTGAAGAAGCTTGAAGTCACTAAGAAGCTCGATGTATGGGTGCCACACGAATTGATTCAATAAAAATACCGCAAGACTTTTTTGATATCCAATATTAACTTAATTTCAGTTATTGCTTGAACAACACAAAGCTTATCACTTAGCAACTTTTGCTCACGAATTCCCAATAATCATAATAACGGTAATGGATTAAGTTATACGCAAACTTCCATTATTGTTTTCAAACATATGAGCCGTACGTAAAATTCTAATTTTAAATATGAATTCAGAATTCTCACAAACACCAAAGTGTGAAATTTTGTTGCGTAGAACACGTTTGCATGGGCACGGAGTTCTCGCGCACGTGACTAATATTTGCGAACAATTGGATGTCATTTTACAATTACGTTATAGAAAAGGATTACAACATGATATGACATTGCAGTAAATTAAATATTCTAAATATAATTTGTCGGATTGTATTTTTTCGTAAATATTTTTGCAATATCGTGATAACCACTTGTGCCCGATTTTCGGATAATTTCAGTTAACATATTTAACACCTTCCAATACCTTTACTATTTTGTTTAAACGATTTCAACAGCATCGAGTAAAGTATACTGTATTCATAGCAATATTCTCTGCAACAATTTATAATGCACATAATTTTAAAAAGCGATAGAACGTTACATAGGAATTTAGATAAGTAAGGAGCTTTATTGGCTACCATTTATCTGAGAGTGATTTGTATAATGACTAGGTATAATGATATTGCCTTTTCTAACAAATCTTATGCCGAATATATACGTAGGTCAGTGTGTAAGTTATATATGGTGTATGTATATATAAAAATGCTTAGATTCCGATCCTCTGGTTGACGTTTTACATCGTAAGCAATCAACCAGAGCTTGGATTCCTGCAAGTTATAAGAGTGTAAAATGTTCGGTTGCACCCTGACTTTGCTCTTTCTTACTTGTTTAAAAATAAGGATTATCCTTGCATTTTTATTTTACATACGACGTTGTATCTTATCATTCATATCGCTTTGATGCCGATTCACAAATGGAGGTGCAAGCTGATTCCTAGCGGCTATTTGATTTTATTAGTAGCAGTTCCAAGCAGAAATGTGCTCACATCAAAAACTTTTGTGAATTTATTCATCGTCGAATCGGACGACACGTTAATATCTCATTTATGAATTTTTCGCCACTTTGTGAGAGGAAATTGCATATTCACAATATGCTTATATAAATACTCATGAAATATACACACATAGGCATGTGCGTAGGTTTTCATAAAATATTAAGAAAGCACGTTCTCGTGCAAATACTCTTCTTCTTAAATACACGTATCCTTATAAAAACATGTACGTATATATGTGTAACCCGCGGCAATGCGGTATACTCGTGTTTTTGTTGACTATTCAAGTGGAGGGTTTTTCGGGTTGCTTGCAATAACGGTTGTTATGTCGTGTGAAATGAGCTTTGCTAAATTTTCAATTTCAAATGCCCTAAAGCTATGTACTAATCGAAGCTGACAAAATGTTCTGTTTATTTTGTGATATTCTCTGATAAATTTCTGATGAAATTATCTTTTAGGGAGGGAGTCTAGGAGAATTTCGCAAATCCGTTTTCTCCCTTTTCTAAAGCAATGAAAACTTAATTTCCGGTGCGCATATCGTTAAAGTTTGCGAATGATTTTTATTGAAATATCTATATAGCCATGAAAATCTAAAAGCTATTTTTTCACTTTTATCTTAAGTTTTTTTAGAGAGCACCTTTCATGTCAATGAGAGCCGCAAGATTTATTTCATGTTTGCACAGTGCTATTAATTGTTAAGATGTTTGTGTTTAAATGACATTATTTCAAACGCTAAAATATTATTTTATTTCTGCTGGAATTCAAATTTTTCTCAAAACCACTTTCCAAGATCTAAATTTCTAAATTTTCAAATTACAAATCTGCATCTACCCTCAACTAATTTTTAGCCACGCGGTTAGAACAGTAATTTCAATACAATTTATGCTTCAAAATGCACGTTAGCTCGCTTTAGATATTTGTGTTTGTTGAAATATTGAATTATAAATTATCAGATTTCCATATTTTCGCACTATTATTTGCGTATAATGAGTATTCCTAAATAATTAGTTTATATTTTCACTCAACAATACTGGTGAAATCCATATTTATACATTCATCCGGTGCAGCACACTTTATTTACATATTCAATATGTGGCATGTTACCAAACAAATTAATATGCGAAAACAGGCAATCCGGTTGGAATAAGCATTTGGATTGTGTTAACGAACCAAGCATTTTAGAATTATCAGTAAATGTTTATTTTGTACTTTGTATTTGCAAATAATCAATTACATAAATGTACACGCTTAGGCTCACAGCAACCAATAAACGGTCATGTTGTGAGTTATTTCAAAATGAATTTATTTAAAATTAATAAAAATTCACACTCTGTGTATGGTATTTGGTCTGAATTACTCTCACAAATAAGTATATGTATTATGCAAATTTTGTTTTTATTACGTTGGAATAGGCGCGTGGGGTATACGAGCTAAAATTTATGGCTAAAGTAAATATCACCACATGTGTTTATTCCAAATACATAAATGTGAAATACATATGAAAATTTTCATAATACCTTTTGTATGATATTTCATGAGCAATAAATGAGACAGTGACTTTGTTGTAATGGGTTCTGCAATTGATACCAAATGGACAAACAATAGTAGCTAAGGAAGAAGTTGACGACGTATAAATATGCATCACCGTAAGTTGAAATACCGAAAGTACGAGAATAAAAGGAATAAATATTCTATGTGCGGAATTATGATTTCACACTGATTTTGCCAATTATAATTTTACTATTAGTGACGCATATATGACTTTCAACTTTTTAGTGCAATTTAAACATGATTTTTTATTGTGTAAATCATTTTATGACATTATATGCCTTAAGTTTTATCAATACCTTTGCCACCTTTCAGGCAGGAGATTGTTCACGCGATCATAAAATTTTTGATCCTTATAGCCAAAAAATTGCTGTAAGTTGTTTTTGACGTCCTGATTTGAGCTGAAGGTTCTCCCTGAGTGGAATGCTCAATTTATCTAGCTGATCAAGATACACTTCAGAGTTAATCGAGGTTTTGTGGGGCAAAAGCTCAAAATAAACCGAACGAAAACATAACCTTGTTTTAGCGATTATCGACATTTGAAGTGATTTAGGCTGGTTCATGCGTTTAAGACCACGACCTCTTGCGTTTTCCGTTCTTGTAAACAAACCACTTTTTGTCGCCAGTAAAAATGCGCTTGAAACATGGATCACTTCTTTGAAGTTTCACAAACGAACCGGAATTGCGACAAAGCGAATTTCGTTCTGTAAGAAAATGAAAAACCTATATTTTTTTCAATATTGCTTTATTTATTGGACCTACTTAGTAAAGCCTAACAATAAATATGCAAATCTTAATTTTTTTTAATACTAAAGAAGCCAAAGAATGTGGTTGAACTTTTTTGATATAACGTTGCTCTCTAGTAGGCGCGTCGATCACTTCTTTTTAAATGTGTTTGATTGCAGAAATTTACCAAGGCATTGGCCAATGGGTTTGGATGTGTGCGAAGTTTAGAGATATATCTCGTTCTGCTGTCCTCTGTCTCCTTATTTACCATAGGAATATCAAGATCTTTATGAATGGTTTCATTACGCATCTACCATGGTTCACCCGTGATTGTTCTAAGCATTTTAGATTGGAACCTTTGTATTGCATCAATGTTAGTTGCACACATCAGTCCGCATAGTTGAATGCCATACATCCAAATCGGTTTTATAATAGCGTTGTATAACAGGTGTTTGTTGTCTAGGCTAAGTTTAGAATTTTGTTTTAAAAGCCAATTTAAATTTGCTGCCCTTTACTTCATGCAAGTTATTTTACTTGCCTACGATCCAGGTGAATCACAAGGTAAGTTACTTCATTCGCTTGGGGTATTAAAACATTGTTTATTTTAACTGTCCGACACGTTTCTGGTCTTAGCGAGAATGTAACATGTTTGTATTTGGCTCATTAATGTTTATAAGCCATTCTTCGGCAAAATAAAGTGCTGCTCTAAACTATTGATGCTCTGATGGGGCATTTGTTGGGGCTTACTAGATCCGCGAAAGTGGATGTCAATACGTTACTAGCTGTTGGAATATCGGTTGTATATATTAGGTTGTCAAAAAAGTCTTGCGGTATTTTTATTGAATCAATTCGTGTGGCACCCATACATCAAGCTTTTTAGTGACTCCAAGCTTCTTTGATGACTACTATGCCGATGTCTTTCGACCAATTTAGCGATTTTATCGCAATTTTCGACGACAGGCCTTCCGGAGCGTGGCGCATCTTCGACCACCACTACACCAGAACGAAAACGTTGAAACCATCGTTGTGCGGTGGAAATGGAAACTGTATCGGGTCCATGAACTGCACAAATTTTATTGGCGGCTTGAGATGCATTTTTGCCTTTATCGTAGTAGTACTGTAAAATATGCCGTATTTTCTCTTTATTTTGCTCCATGTTTACGACACTATAACTCATGAATGACTTAAAAGAAACGACAATCAATCAAACACGTGTCCAAAAAGGTATAGCATGACCCGTTGCGACGAATAAAACTTGAACTACGCGCTTTCAGCGCCAACTAGCGAAAATACCGCTTTTTTGAGAACCCAATATATCGACCTGATATCATATTACTCAGAATTCAAATTGTTGAATATGTATAGTGAATCGAAATCTTTCACAAAAGAGCTCACAGCAATTGTGAATAAATTTTTGCTTAAATATATAACTTCCATTTGAAATTTGTATGCAGAACACAAAGTTCTAAAGTCGCATATATGTATCTTAACAATGCTACTTTTATACTTGAATTCCTTTGCACATATCGTTCATGGTATCAGCTAAAGTGCACTCCCGCTGTGCGGCTTTATCCAAAGCTAAAGTCAATATTCACACATAAGCCATACTCATATTAACATGCAGCATAGATCATAATACGTATTCTTAGCACTTGGGCATTTATGATTATGCGCATATTTTAGTAATATGTACCATTTTACTTTGTGGCATTTTCGTAAGGTTCGAATTTCATACGGTATAAAATAGCATCATTTATTGCATTATTTAAAGGAAACAAATGTGAAATGAACCAGAGATTGTCAGAAGTGGACAATCGAGCGAACGTGAATATGCTAATGAAAACTTATGTCTAAGAAATTTAGATCAGGTTTACACATCAATAGCCAAAGAGAAATTTGTATACCCTGAACAGGGAATATTAGGCTTGCCATGAAGAGTCTGACACCCAAGAGGAAACATTCATGAAAAGTATATTCAAATGCAAATAATATTTGTAGTGACCTGAGTCAATTTAGTCATGTATGTCTATCTATCTATAGAAACGCGAACTAATCCTTCAGTTTTTGAGATATCGATCTGACATTTTGCGTAGAACTTTTTCTCCTAAAGAAGATGCGCACTTATCGAATTCACCAAGTCGGATCACTAAATCATATAGCTGCCATTGACACTGAAAGATCATCACCAAAGATCGAATTGAACATTGTTTATTTTAAAAAACATAAATAGAACGAGTAAGGAATGCCAAAGTTCATGTGTAATACTCTTGCAACTTACAAGGACCAAAGATGGGGAAATACTTTCACGTATTAGCATAACTTTATATTAAACATGTAATGAAAAGCTAAGTTTGGGTGTAACCGATTATTTCGTACTCCGGCAAACCTCAAACATACTATCCGTGCAATGTTTTATCCTGATATACTTAGTAATTGATTCTTGATTTATATACTGGAAAGGGATGACATGGCAGGTTGAAGTCTGGATGATTGCTTGTCTGTCCGCTCGTGCAAACTGTAACTTTAGTAGAAATAAAGAAACTAGATATGCATGTTCCTCGACAAAAAAAAAAGGCAGAGCTTGCGGACGGGCGTAATCGGAACACTACCACGCACACAAAAAGCCATTAACAAAAACGAATATAGTATCATAACTAAAACATAAACTTATAATTTGGTACAGGGAATTGCAGCAGCGAAGGGTACTTGTAGGCAAAAATTTTTCTAAAAGTGGGCGTGGCTGCGCTCTCTAATAAGTTTGATGTACGACAGTGTGGAAAAGGATGAAATCATTTCCTAACCCCGCCTACTCTCCATATAACACTAACGCATGATCGTATGAGAGGGCCAGGACAGATATTTGCATAGATATTCTTTTTTTTTTAATTGGTTATTAGTCATTATATTTTGTCGAATAAAGATTAACTTTACAACATCTTTATGAAAAGGATATTTATCTAAATGGTTGCTTACTCTGTATGATTGATAAAAGACGGCAATATATTAAATCCGGTACACCAGATATAGAAATTCTATAGTCTTTAAGTTTCAGAAGTCGTGCGGTTAAGAATTTTAACCAATCGCGAAGTTGGGATCTTTTGCCTATGTGCTATTCTGTCTCTAACTCATTCACTCAGCGTGATTCTTTAGAAAGAATCGATCGATCTGACAAAGGCATCAAAAGGAACATTTTCGATCCATTTATTCAGAAACGAAAAAAATGGTGACAGAACTAAAAGTTGACGAAGAAACACCAAGAATCTGCGGCCGTCAAACAAAAAACGAAAATTTCTGCGTGAGAACTTGCGATGAATACTATAAGTTCTCATTGTTCATTCCTCCGTTGGACATAATCGACGAACATTTGATTATGCGCTTTTCTAGAAAAGTATTGGATGGATTTCAACTGAGTTTGCTGCTTCCAGAAAAAGTATGTATGTAAAGTTTTCTTCGCATATTCTGCACACTTCCTGTGACGAGCTCTGAATGCTCTTTTTCGACAGAGAGTCATATAAAAGTATATCAAACTATGCAGCAGAACGGGGAGAATTGGTATTGATACAATAACTTTCTTTCTTTATAAAACATGAAGGAAAATTTGTAAATCAGGACACAACAACGACGTGACAATAGATTTAGTATAAATAATTAGAGTCATGTGACTTCCTTCTTTGTGGGTCTTACTACATTACTGATTTTACTGCAAAGCTAATGCTTTACACACAATCCTAATACAAAGAGAACTCTATAACCATGAAGAGTTATATATAAATTTATCTGCTACAAATACAGTAGGCACTATAACTAATAGGTGTAAAGACTCCCGTTTAGAATCTTCTTTAAGGTCTTTTACTGAAAACCAGTTTCATTTGGCTTTCCCTGCAACAATGAAATTAACGCTACCAGCTCATCCAACCTCAATCCTCGCAAGGTATGTATACTACATCCCTGCAGAAGCACATGTACTAGTAATACTTACACGTTCATGTGAAAAATAAGATTTATTTGTGTTGTGCTGCAAAAGTAGTACGAGTATATTGTTGACGGTGGATAAAGAAATGCACAAGTACTTCAATACTTATGGTGTGCACCTGCTACGCTTCGTATGACTGTCAGCATATTTACTTCACTTCCGACTGTTCAGTTCCATCCTGGACAAGTGCATACTTCTTTGGACTTACCACACAGCAGCTGTTTGACTTTTATGATAATAGCAACTGGCACACACAAAATCTAGCAGTTCACCCCATAATCCGCTCATAAACATTTTGTGAAGCGCAGTAACACCTGCTGCAGCATGACAGTTATTTCGAACTTTGTAGGCAAAATTGATTGCAGATATAAAAGCTAAGCTGAGGCAAGATGTTTTATGTCTATGGCTTATTGCTTATAGAACCAAACATTTGAATGCCGAAGTCAGAAGTCAGGCATTGTTTCGTGTGAATTTTCCATGAACTCTTTGATTAACTCTTTGCCATTTCCTGAAGCTTGCAATAGAAATGGAAATTTGCTTTACCTTAATGGCCATATATGTCTATGATATATCCAGCAAATTCTCACTTTGAAGAAAATATAATACTTGCAGATGATTATTTTATGGAAATGTAGATTTCTTTGTGCTTATACTATACTTTAGTTTGTGGTTCGATGCTGGATACCTTGTTCAGATTTCCACGTTACATGAGGGTAATGCTGAGTTCAATCCGCAATCAGGATTTCAAATTTTTTCTATTGTGTAGAAGTTTCACATAAATATTATCAGCAATTAGTTGCATTATAACCAGGCATGTTGAATTCTCTGTTTTTTTGATAAAGGCATGTCCGAAAGCTTGATAATGTGAAGCAATATGATTCACTATAAAATCTTCGCTCATGTATAACTGGGATTTACTAACGACACTGCTGAATAATCATAACCAGAAATAGCAGAAAATAAACTGGAGTCCCCGAAAACTAGTTTTCTACTTAATATCTTAAATTCGCTTAGAAAGGTCATCTAAACACAATTGAGAACTCTTACATTTTAAAAGCTAATCGAAGACCAGGAGTGCAAGTACAGCACTTTTTAAAATGTCCCATAAAAATTCTTGCATTAATTTCCATAAGCTTGAAATATTCGAAAAAAATCCTCTGAAGAACCACCCTTATATCACATATGTATACAATACTTATAGGGCTTACTTTTCCAGAAATGTGCTCCCATGCTGTTTGCCTTTCCAGTGTGGCAATAAGCTACATACATTATGTCATTTGAGGTGATAAAATTTCAAATTTATGTTCACAACGCATATATACAAGTACATATGTATATTCATAAGCTGTCGCTCGTAGTGCTTTTATAAGCAGAACAAGTATAAGTAACATACATATGTAAATACTTACATACATATGTATGCCTGTAGGTGAAGCTTTCAAATCACATATAAAATTTAGATTGCCTCAAAATACGAATGTTAGAGATGAAGACAGGTGCTAGCGCTTTTTTTAAATTTTAATTATATTGGACTCATAAATATAAATTTATTAAGGTAATATGCATACATGATAAGTAGTGCTAGAATTAAGAGAGAGGAGGAAAACAAATTTTCATGGAAAGGAAAAATTATCTTGAATTATTTTTATATTTTTAAATATATTGAGGTTCGTAGAATTTTTTAATTTTTCTATTTTAAATTTACTGATTTTTTTCCTAGCTTAATTTGATATATTACTTATATGTTATTTATATATCGCATGATGACTCTTTCAGGTCTAGTAACATCATAAAACTGTCCCACTTATATAATATTTGTGTGTATTCTCTTAATATTGTTACTTACAACTCAGGAACTTAAAATTTAACAAATTTTAAGTTAATAATTACTTTACTTACAACTATTGTGTTTACTGTAAAATGTACGGAAATAAAATATTTTCAATTCACCAACATTTAAGAGCTGCTAGGTAAATTAAATTACAGTTTGTGAACAATAGCATTTGATTTCTGAATTACCTTACATCAGTGCATACGTTAACTGCAATAATTAAATTTTACTGATTTTAATAAAATTATTGCTATCACTATAGCTACGAAGAAATAATTTAAATAGGGAAGACATGTAATTTTACACAAATAGACAAAAAGTTTATAGCAATTTGTTCGCACTTGCATAAGGTTATTGCTTATTGGGTAGGCTTACTATTTCATTGAAATATAATGATTTTGTATTATAATATTAGTTCCACAAAATAGCTCTTAAAACTGTATCAAATACTCATTGAAAAATAATTGTTTGCAAGGTGTCATTTAATTTAGGATGCATACATCGTCGTAGTTAGTGAAAAAGTACTAACATATCTAACTTTTTGGGCTCTTATTTATTTTCGATGGCTCATGAACATTTCCGTTGAAGAGCTTTACATATGATTTTGCAATTTCAATCACTAAACTTTAAACATTATTTCTTTGTTCAAATAACTTGAAAGTATACCGCTTGCATAAAAGCAAACTAAAGTTGAAATCAATTAATCCCTTATTTTTATTAACACTCAATTCCGGCAAAACAATGTTGTTATGTTACGTATACGCCATGACACTTCTCAAATTCAGTAAATTAAGTAATGAAAGCAATGAAACATGTAGCCTTTTCGATACAATTATTATTGTACAATTGATCTGCTGCTTTACAATGGTTCTACAGTAACAATCCTGTCAATTAAAAAGATCCATATCACTATACCCATGCAAAAGTGTCTAAAAAAGTTAATTTAGGCTCATATGTGAAGTTCAATGGAAAGCTAACTTCATCGACTAAAAACGGGTCCACGGAGCGGCAAATTTCAGTTTGAGTAACAAAAAAATCACACGGAGCCGCGGTGGTTGATCGTTGCTATTCATAGCGTTTTTTGGATTTAAATTCGATCACATTCGTGGCTCGATGCCATGCATTATCATTGTGTAAAATCCATGAAGTGTTTTTCCGTATCTCCGCCCGTTTTCTATGAATGTGCTCACGGAAACGCCTCAGTACGGCCAAATAAAATTTCTATTGACCGCCTGTTCCTCCTGAACATGATGCAGCAAACCATGATGATATTTGAATGGCGTGTTTTTTGTTTGCCTCGACAGAAGAAAAAATAGTGAGGAAATAATAGTGTTAATTTCTTTGTTAAGCTTAAGTGACAAAGAACTGCACATATTTACAATGGAACAGTTTGTATTCCTATTCATCATTCGAAGTAATCCAAAATCTCATATTTTAAAATCTCACCGTATGTTTGTTATTTCTTGAAGGGTTGATATATACAGCAATACTTATAATTATAAAAAAAGTGAAACACTTTTGTTGTTGTATAAAATTATTTATTCTCCACTTTTATCCAGTATCTTTTGCCATCTTTCGGGAGGAAGATTGATTTCACGCTCATTAAATTTTTGAACCTTGAAGGCAAAAACTAATCCATGTGGTGTTTGAAGTGCTCCCATCTAAAAAAATTTGCAGAGACCAGAACAATTAGTAGTCCGAAAGTTTGGAGAAAATGGTAGATGGGTATCACATCCCATTTAAGCTTTTGGCTAGTCATCAAACTTGTTGAGGGCTCTAATTGTCCTGGTGGGACATCACACCTTTTCTATTGATCAGTTCTAACCTCCTCTGTTTGCATTTCTCATTTTACCCAGCGGATCACAATACACTTCAGAATTAATCGTGTAATTGTAACACAAAATAAACGATCCCTTTGAAATCGCACCAAAAAGTAATATTACATTTGAAAAGCATGGATTTTGTTTAAATTAATAAAAAAAGTATTATTTTTTGACATATTTCAAAGCTATACATTTTTTTGGTCTGGTGGAATCATCGCTCTGCACTTCTCTCAAAATGAAGTTGCTGACACCGTTACTGTCAATGGATAGCGGCATATATCGTTGATAAACAACTTTCTATGGTCGAAACTGCATAATGTCTGCCTTCAGCAAGAAGGCAGGCGTATCCCCAGCACATAGCACGTGCAACAACCGAATTATTGCCAGTAAAGTTTAGAGATTCGATTATTGCAAAACATTGTGACATTGAATGACCTTCGAGAAATTGTAATTTAACGCCATTAGTGTAATTCTTGTGAGGTTATTCGAAATCATTTAGCTTTCAAGCTTTAGAAATTAATAATGAACTATCATTGACATACAACTTGATTTGGTAGAAAAAATACTCGAAAATTAGGTTAATCGAATGAGCTCCTGAAAAAAAGAAGTCATAGAAGCCATTATTTCCAGAAGTTTATTTTTTCGATTGTACTTCACATTTTATAAAAAATATTTAAATATTTAAATGCTTTTATTTAAAAAATCATGTCACTCTTAATGTAAAACTCTGACCTCTAGATTATTACTACGCTTCATATTTTTATAATTTACAAAACTATCTATATTGAGTTTTGTCAAAGCTGAGTCACATCCATCCACGATCAACGTTCGATAAGACCTCTACAAGAGTTTAAATAAACCAAAAAATATTTTGGGATGACAATAAAACTCTTTATTCCTGTGAAAGTACATTTGATGCTATTATGTACGGATCCCGACTTCTTTTGTATGGCCACCACGGGCACACTTACAGAAGTCCAGACGCTGAACCCAAGTTTCTATGATTTTCAAGCATGAATTGGCCCATACAGCCGCAATTTCACGTTCGATATTCGTACGAAGCTCATCAATCGTCACTGGCTTGATGGCATAGACTATAGACTTGACTTAGCTTCACAGGAGATAGTATAACGGCGTCAAATCGGACGACCGAGGTGGCCATTGACTGTGGGATTTCACCAAACTCGGTTTTCAATAAATCGATTGTGACATTTGCTGTGTGGTTCGTGGCGCCGTCCTGTTGGAAATATATATTTTAAAACTCTATATCATTCAATTCGGGCGAAAAAAATCGGTTATCATTGAGCGATAGCGATTCACATTCACAGTAACGTGCCGGTCTTGATCATCACGGAAGAAGTACCGCCAATGACGCCACCGGGCCATGAACCGCAGCAAACCTTAATTTGTTGATTGCTGCCAAAACCAATAATGCATATTTCGTCTGCACTTTTAAATAATCTATTTCAAATTTCTCTGTGTCAGGTATTTAAGCACAGCTTCAAACAAAACAAAATATTGTGCCAAAAAAATTACTGAATGTCATTACATGATACGGCCTAGTATACTTGTACAAGCAGATAATGCCCATATGTATTTCAAAATGCTGCCTACGAGTACTTGATTAAAATCCACTAACCCAAAAATAGACTTACTTATATATTTTGGTTTATACTGCATCCAGTATCAATATAAAATAAAACAAAATTCTAGCAAACATTTACTTTTTGTAGGCAAAAATACTTAATTCTGATTACTTGCTGCACTTCTGCACAATAAACTGCACTACGAGAAGCGATTACTATTTCCATTGATGTTGTGCTCACACGTGTTTGAATACCAGCTGACAGTGAATTGGTTCTTCTGTTTTATCGGTTGCACATTTCAACATTCGGCAATTAAATCCTGATTTCGTGTTTACATTGGCGAAAAAGTCAAAAACAACGAACGTTACATGGGCCATAAATAAGTCCCAAAAAAGCTGTTGTATTCACAAAAACAAAATAAAATGAACACAAGTGTTCGGTTTTATATTCCAATTTTGTCATCGTAAATGTTCCACACACCATCAAACTAACAGATGATGATAAACAAACTGGAAGGCGTGCAATTGAATTGCCGGAAATTGTTGATGACTTTGTCAGCACTATAGTCATTTTCATGGCAAATACACAATCACGTACATACATATTTATTGTGTTGGTAACGCGTCTGCTATTTTATGGCTGCTGGTTTTGTTATCATTCATATAGTTTTTTAACCACTGAAATTATTTGTTACAGATTGTTTTATGGTGTAATTTATGATCAGACTTTCAAGTAATTCAACAGTGTAAAACAGTTGTTAGGTTTACAGCTTACTAAATATGCATTGGAGGATGAAGTCATGTGCAGAAGTTCACGCAAGTGTGGAAAGTTTTCTGATTGTCATTCACTAGTAAGTATACTCTGAGTAGCAAAACAACATTTTAATTTTTAAAGGCGAGCTAAAGTGAGAAGGCGAACCATTCCTCGACGGGGTTGTGCGCTGGGCGCATTAAGGATAACGATTTAAGAAATTTTACGATGGACGGGACAAAGACTTAGACGAGTAGGTCCTTGTGGCATTTACTACAGTGGTCACATAAAGAAGCGCAAATTTGATTCGTAGTGGGAAAAAGACTTGGTTGCCGAGTACTATCATTCACTCCGGTAGATGAACATCTAGCCACAATCCACATTAAAGCGAGGTTCTTCAACATATTGCTGATTTGCGCCCACGCCCCGACGGAAGCGAAGAGCGATGTGACCAAAGATGCCTTCAATGTCAAAATCGTGCTTGGCGACTTTAACGTCAGGATGGGCAAAGGAGGTATCTTTAGCGAAATGATCGGTAAATTCAGCCTCCATGAGGAAACATTCTAAAATTGGACCTTATCAGTGTGGCTTTAGATCTGGAAAATCAACAAATATCCAGATATTCACCATGCACCAAGTCTTGGAAAAAAGAATCGACATGCACCACCTCTTCGTCGATTTCAAAGCCACTTTTGACAGCGTGAAAAAGGGCTACATTTATACCGCTATAAATTTGGTATTCGCGAAAAACTAATACGGCTGTGTAAACTGACGTTAAGCTAAACCAAAAGCACCGTAAAATCGGGAAGGACCTCTCCAAGCTGTTCGATACCAAACGAGGTTTCAGACAAGGCGACTCTGTTTCCTGTGACTTTTACAACCTAAACAGAGAAGGTACCATCTTCTATAAGGTTGCTGGCGTAGGCCGATCATATTGATATCATTGGCCTCAAATGAGTCTGGCAGTGAACTAGGGCAAGACGAAATATCTCCTGTCATCAAACAAACAGTCGTCGCACTCATGACACTGTTGACGGTCATAACTTTTGAAGTATCTTGGAACCAGAATTAGCAGCAACAACAATGTTAGCTTTGAAATCCAGCGCAGAATATCTCTTGCCAATGGTTTAAGTATGCAATTGAGAAGTAAAGTCCTCTCTCGACGAACAAAAATTAAACTCTACAAGTCACTCATTATTCCCTTTCTGCTATATGATGCAGATGACAGGACGATGACAGCATCTGATGAGTCGACGTTATGAATTTTCGAGAGAAAGGTTCTGGCCCTCTGCGCGTTGGCCGAACATCGCATTCGTTAGAGGTATGAGCTATACTATTAGATACACGACGAAGGAACGACTACCGCGCTGTTGTTAACTTGGTTATAATCGCGTAAGTGGATTCTACGCCAGAAAGGAAGATATCTCAGTTCAATTAGTCATTGCTCTTGATAATTTTTTAACACTTGCTTCCAAAGTTACCCTGAAATGATAATGATATAAAGCCTGCTAAAATAAAAAATGGTTTATGGTTTTATAATATTATAATTATCCTACGGCTAAAGTGGCTTGATGCGGCCGTTATTAATATTTTTGAGCTGAGACGAACCGTTAATTTCCAGGCAGACATGTACGAGAGTTTCTGTTTATCACACGCCATTACGATGAATGTAGGCTGTAAAAAATAAATTGAGCAGTTCTTGGAATTTAAACTTAAGCTGCTCAATTTCGCTTTTACAGAGATAAAAAAAGAACTTTTTGTTAGTAATGGAATAAGATTATTTTAGTTTGCAAAGACTTAGTTTCAAATTTTATTTCAATGAGAATAATATTTAATTTGTTTCTTCAATACATTGTAGCTTTTGTCCATCTTATTAAACTTAAATACCTTTAAGGAACCCATCCTTTAAATAACAAAAAACAGCTACTGCATCATAAGTGATCGGCACTTTTAAATGTAAATGACCTTTCCTGTTAACCTTCACTCAAGTGCGCTCTTCATTCTTTCTTTTGGCACTTGCATTCTTCCAAGGGGTGCGATGCCAAGTAGCTGTCCTCAACGCCTGTCGCAAAGTATTTGTTATGGCTTTTGTCTTCAACAGGTTGTGCAATAAGGAGACGCTTCTGTCCGTCTGTTTTCCGACGTTCCACTTGTAATATTTAAAGTTTTAGTAGTCGTAAAAATTGTTTTGTACCAATTTAAGTGTTTTCTTTTTAATTTATTGTGAAGGAGTGGGATTTATATATTTGTATAAAAAAATATACATACTAAAGGAGGTATGAACAAAATGATTTTGTTTCATGACATCGACGCGGATTCTAAGCATATTCCTTTTTACTCTCATCCTTTACATGCGGAAATTTGTAAAGAGTTAACTGTGCCTATAAACGAGGCTTGTGATGTGTGTTTCACTTAACATAGGGTAGTTGGTTCAAACCACGAACATTTTGCTTTGACTTCATAAAATTTCATCGATTTATCTCCACTGGTTTATGAGAAAATCATTTTACAATTTTAACGTGCTCTAAACTTCAACCTTCAATAACTTTAACAAAAAAAAAACAAAGAATTTTGACGAAATATTTATATCACGGGGTGTGCTTCTGGTCCCCTTCCTAATGAACTGCTAATTTTCAAAATCGGAGATTTTCGTAATTGTTATAGACCGTTTGATGTGGTTTGACCCAGTTTGGACACATAACAAGACCCATACATTTTTTATATTCTTGCAACATGTTTCTACAAAGTTTTATTCACCAAACGCTTGTATGTATTTCATGAAACTAATTGAGATAGGTATAGGCTTATATTAAATATATATGGCATATATAAATCATCAGGGTGACGAGATTATTTGGGTAAAAATTATGATATCGTGATAAAACTTTATACACGTGATTTTTTTCAATGATATTTTATTTATTGGATCTGCTTTTTTTAAAGCCTAACAAAAGTTATAAAATCTCATATCTATTTGAAAATAGACCAATTCAAGCAGGTGATTAAGCTGTTTAGGTGATACGTTGGTTTTTAGTACGCAAGCACATCTCTTCTTTTAAGGGGTGTTTGATCGCAGAAATGGATTTGGGTGATTTCGGAGTTCAAATATATATTTAATTCTGCTATCTTCTAATTCTTTTTTTACCGTAGGTCTTTATGGATTTCATTAGTCATGTACCATGGTGAACACATGATTGTCCTAAGCATTTTCGATTGGAACCTTTGTTTTATATAAATATTAGTTGCACAGGTCGTACCCCACAGCTGAATGCCATACATCCAAATCGGCTTTATGACTGCATTGTATAAAAGCACTTTGTTGTCTAGGCTAAGTTAAGAGTTTTATTTAAAAGCCAATTAAATTTGCTGCTCGAATCTTCATACATGTTATTTCACTAGATATGTGTTTTCTCCACGTGAGCCTTCTATCTATGTGAATACCAAGATATGTTACTTCGTTCGCTTAGGGTACTTAAAAATTGTTTATTTTTATTGCCGGACACATTTTTGGTCTTAGCGAAGTAAAGTAGTTGTAAGCACATTAACACTTCTGTTCATTCATTAGCTAGCCATTCTTCGACAGAACTTCCGCTAATATTCTTGATGCTAAAATTTGACAATTGTTACAGCTCACTATAGCTGTGTCGTCCATAAAAATTGAAGTTAATATGTTGTTAGCTGTTGGAAGATCTACTGTATATGTGATGTATAGAGTTGGGCCTAAAACACTGCCCTATGGTACACCAGCCCTTATCTGTCTTTCATCAGATATGAAATCTCCTTCTTTCACTATAAATTATCTATTATTTAAATAAAACTCCAATGTTTTATACAATTCTTAAGGTAGAATTTTTTAAATCTTATGTAAAAGGCCTTCATGCCACACCTTATCAAACGCCTGAGCTACAACTAACGGGTGATTTTTTTGAGGTTAGGATTTTCATGCATTAGTATTTGACAGATCACGTGGGATTTCAGACATGGTGTCAAAGAGAAAGATGCTCAGTATGCTTTGACATTTCATCATGAATAGACTTACTAACGAGCAACGCTTGCAAATCATTGAATTTTATTACCAAAATCAGTGTTCGGTTTTTTTTTTTTTCGGACAAATTTTGTTCAGCGATGAGGCTCATTTCTGGTTGAATGGCTACGTAAATAAGCAAAATTGCCGCATTTGGGGTGAAGAGCAACCAGAAGCCGTTCAAGAACTGCCCATGCATCCCGAAAAATGCACTGTTTGGTGTGGTTTGTACGCTGGTGGAATCATTGGACCGTATTTTTTCAAAGATGCTGTTGGACGCAACGTTACGGTGAATGGCGATCGCTATCGTTCGATGCTAACAAACTTTTTGTTGCCAAAAATGGAAGAACTGAACTTGGTTGACATGTGGTTTCAACAAGATGGCGCTACATGCCACACAGCTCGCGATTCTATGGCCATTTTGAGGGAAAACTTCGGACAACAATTCATCATAAGAAATGGACCCGTAAGTTGGCCACCAAGATCATGCGATTTAACGCCTTTAGACTATTTTTTGTGGGGCTACGTCAAGTCTAAAGTCTACAGAAATAAGCCAGCAACTATTCCAGCTTTGGAAGACAACATTTCCGAAGAAATTCGGGCTATTCCGGCCGAAATGCTCGAAAAAGTTGCCCAAAATTGGACTTTCCGAATGGACCACCTAAGACGCAGCCGCGGTCAACATTTAAATGAAATTATCTTCAAAAAGTAAATGTCATGAACCAATCTAACGTTTCAAATAAAGAACCGATGAGATTTTGCAAATTTTATGCGTTTTTTTTTTTTTAAAGTTATCAAGCTCTTAAAAAATCACCCTTTAGAAGTGTTGCTGAACAGGACTCCCTGTGCTCAAATGCTGTTCTTATTTTGTTAGTAATTCTGTTTACTTGATCTATTGTGCTATGTTATATGTTTCGCACGAATCCAAATTGATGCGTTGACGGCTGTGTTAGGTCTTTCCCAGGTTTATCTATCAGAATAATCTGCGACTTTTTCCTTGAAATTGGAAAGTATCCAAACTTTTCATTGCATTGAAGTGCAGAAAGAGCACCTCAACAGCAATATTTGGTTACTGTCTTAGCATTTTTGGGGTAATATTATCCTGTCCTGGCGACATTTAAAAGTTTTGAGGGACTCTTTAGCTATGTTGTGTAAGATTGACAGCTTAAAGTTGTTCTTTGACAAATTAGGTTGAAATACCGTTCCTAGTCACTTCGAGCCCAGTTTCAACTCATATTTCGTATAGTCATGTTGGAGTCGGTCAGTGGCTTCATGGACTTTTGGGCTTATAATATAACCTCGCGTTCCAAAAAACTCTTTATAGTGGTTTTTTCTAATTTTCATCGAGGTGGGTAGTATATAGCCTTCAAGTTTAAGTCCCCGCAGCGATTTTTTTATAGATATTGTTGTAGCTTGTAACTGCGCTGTGGCATGAGATTCTAATGCGTGGTGATTTAATCGTTTTCTAACCAACACTGCTGTTCCACCATGTGCCTTTCCATCTGGGTGATTTGTAACATAAATTCTAAATCCCGCTATAATGAAATTGTTTTTATTTGTAAGATGAGTTTCTGACAATAGCATTACATCAATATTATTTTCATCAAGAAATCTAATAAGCTCCATCGACTACCTATAAAATATTACAACTAATTACTGAATTAAGATATATAACTCTAATTTGGCACATAGTATCGCAGTAGCAAAGGACACCTGTGGGCAAAAATGTTTCAAAAAGAGAAGCGGGGGTGGTCCCGTCCCCTAATAAGTTTAGTTAAGACATATCTTACAAAGACTTAAGATACAATAATAAAACTCACTCAACACAAATCCCTGAAGCGACACTGTGAAAGTGAAATAGTAAAGTACTATTTCGTCAGTTTTGATTCTTCCAAGTTCCAATAAAATGTTTGGTTACACACGGTCTAGACCCCTGCTTACTTATTTTATTTCTACTCAATTTTCAAAATTTCAACATAATAAAAAGGTACACTTAAACAGTTACCAGACAAAAAAAAATATTTCATTATAACGGGTGATTTTTTTGAGGTTAGGATTTTCATGCATTAGTATTTGACAGATCACGTGGGATTTCAGACATGGTGTCAAAGAGAAAGATGCTCAGTATGCTTTGACATTTCATCATGAATAGACTTACTAACGAGCAACGCTTGCAAATCATTGAATTTTATTACCAAAATCAGTGTTCGGTTCGAAATGTGTTTATCGACAAATTTTGTTCAGCGATGAGGCTCATTTCTGGTTGAATGGCTACGTAAATAAGCAAAATTGCCGCATTTGGGGTGAAGAGCAACCAGAAGCCGTTCAAGAACTGCCCATGCATCCCGAAAAATGCACTGTTTGGTGTGGTTTGTACGCTGGTGGAATCATTGGACCGTATTTTTTCAAAGATGCTGTTGGAACGCAACGTTACGGTGAATGGCGATCGCTATCGTTCGATGCTAACAAACTTTTTGTTGCCAAAAATGGAAGAACTGAACTGGTTGACATGTGGTTTCAACAAGATGGCGCTACATGCCACACAGCTCGCGATTCTATGGCCATAAAACTTCGGACAACAATTCATCTCAAGAAATGGACCCGTAAGTTGGCCACCAAGATCATGCGATTTAACGCCTTTAGACTATTTTTTGTGGGGCTACGTCAAGTCTAAAGTCTACAGAAATAAGCCAGCAACTATTCCAGCTTTGGAAGACAACATTTCCGAAGAAATTCGGGCTATTCCGGCCGAAATGCTCGAAAAAGTTGTCCAAAATTGGACTTTCCGAATGGACCACCTAAGACGCAGCCGCGGTCAACATTTAAATGAAATTATCTTCAAAAAGTAAATGTCATGAACCAATCTAACGTTTCAAATAAAGAACCGATGAGATTTTGCAAATTTTATGCGTTTTTTTTTAAAAAAAAAGTTATCAAGCTCTTAAAAAATCACCCTTTATATGGCAACTTGTATAAAAAATTGTTAATGTTCTCAGCAGAGTCCAAACAATGTTGTTAAATTAAAAAGTGTCTTTGAGAGTATCTAAGAGAAATGAAGGATATCATTTCATTTAAGTTTTGCCAGATTAGCGCTATTATTAAAAATAACCTCTGTTAATAAATTCAAACACCTTCATCCTTTAAATGGTCTCTGTTTAAGTCTCTCCTGTTAAAAATATTTAATAATTTTATAATTTTTAACATGTCGTGACATTGTAAAAGGTATAAAAAAATAGTTGATCAATAATGCTTGTATTGAGGAATTCAGTGTTTTTTAAATTATTAGAAAATTTTTTTTATATTTTTAACTTTGCCGAGACTCGCCATTTTAAACATAAATTAAAATCTCAAATTCAGCACAGAATAAAGCAAAGAAACACACAAAATTTTGGCAGCTTCGATTAGTATCTAGCCTCGGGTTAATTGAAATTGAAAATTTACCAAAGCTCATTTCTCACGTCCTAACGTCCGTTATTGCAATAAACCAGCAACCCCGTCAACAAAAATGTACTGCATTGCCGCTGGGCAAATATGTATTTACCAATACAAGCACAAAAATGTATACTAAAACGTGATTTTTTCACATTTTTCCATTGTAGGCCTTCAAATGTACTTACAAATATTTAAGTAGATACGTATCGAAATATGTATTTATGTATGCAACTTATAAATTCGCAATATCCTGAAATAAATTTAAAGTATACAGAATGTGATATTGATTAGTTAGAGAAAAACTGCGGATGTAATTGGCTTAGCAATACTTTACGCGATACCACAAATGTTATAATACACAACGTTTCATATCCTAACGAGATTTAAAAAATATATTTATATTGAATTTACTAAATACTAATACTATTTCGCTAGACTTTACTTCTTATATACTGCGAAAAGTAGTTTAGGCCTGGATTTAAACTTGGTTCTTCTTTTCTGGTTATTTCTAAAAGTTTATAAATGATTTGCACGCTTAAATGTTTACAGCGAAGGGAGGATAATTATTATATTTATATTAAGCTCATCCAATCAACAAGCGAACCACACTTCTTTATCAGCTTTTATGTATTTTTTAAACAGTCGAAAGAATTTTGTTAGGTATTAATGGCACACACACACGACATTATATGTAATCTAAAAGGTGTTTATTTCTCAAGACCAATACCGCTTGTCGACATATTTTCGAGCGCTGTAAATCATAATTATTGTAACTAGTGCTTAGGTAGTGAGAAAAGTAGCAATTACAACAACAATAGTAATAACAAAGCAGCTTACTCTTTTAGGTCAGTAAGTAGGAACGAAGATAAAATGATTGATTAAACTAAACGCAGCTAATTAAGGCCTTCATTATCCACGACAAAATAAGCTCGCATGTGATGTCTGTGACTAGTCCTGCAGTCTTTTCGAGACCGCACATAATCTTAGCGATCCTGCATGCCCCTTATGGATTTCCACCTCACCCTGATCCGTCCATTAGCCTTTAAGGAAATTTATTTTTTGTGCACCGTTTTTCAACATTTGCGCACTTCCTGAACTTGTTCGGTAGTGAAGCAGACCGCACCTTTTGCAATTTCGTCAGCTATTTCGTTCCCGGAACGCTGTTTTGGCTAGTATAAATGCAGCCGCTTTCTGGCAGCCACTATATCTACTGTCTTCCTGCTTATAGGGACATTCTCTGACGCAATGCGATAGGAGATTATTGCTGTAATTCCCTTTTATCTTTCGATTTACTTATTCATGTTCTTTATGTAATTTACTGGCTTTTTAACAGCTTTCCTGACAGCAAAAACTTCTTCCTATAACATACAGCAGTATAGCGGCAGCCTGAAGGGTCACCTGAGAATAGGCATGTTTGATCCATCCATGTATATGTTAAGAGTTCCGCTGATGAATCACATGAGCTGCTTGATAATAAAGAATCTATAATTTATTAAATTCCGAAAGGTTATATTATACGAGTACGTTCTTATCAACTTTAACCACTCTTACACATTCGCATTTCAAAATACCTACTCCCAGTGGAGCCTTATTTGTCTGAACTATAATAATATCAACATAAGTTGGTATTACATTGTGCTGATTTTCGTTGTACTCAAAAGAATATTTTTAATATCTGTGCGAAGTAATGGGAACTCAATTTTCCATAGAAACTGAACACCTTTGACTGCTTTCAATGCTATCAATTAAGCAGAAATATCAATGGCTCGTGACAATCGCAGAATACCAAACGTTTAATTAAGCAGAATTAATTGACAGGAGGAAAGGTAGGTATTTATGTGGGGCTAAACTCTAGTGGGTTGCAACTTCGTCATTCAAAAAGTAAGGGTATGGAAAAGTTTTAAAGTATCTTATCCAACCAATTAAATTTAATCAGAACTACTGTGTAGTAAAAGAGAGCAATTATTATACCAAGAGTTCATTGCTGTTACATCTGCTGTTGGGTTATACTGTAAGTCATTGTAGGCTAAGAAGTGCAAGTTAATTTTTGAGAAATTGATGATTCATTAAAATTTAACCTGCTTTGTTATTTTTATCACTGATGTCAGTTTTAATAAATAAGTTCAGACTTTCTTAAATCGAGCTAAAGTCACGGCATATCAAATTTATGGTGATATTACCGGTCCGTATTTTTATATCTGAACATATACGCGAACTAGGCTCTCAAGTTTTGAAACATAAGATGCTCACTTATGAGAGTCATCACAGTCGCACCAATTCCAAACAAACTGACAAAAATCAAGTCCTTGTATGGAAAACTTTTTACTTTGATTAAATATATTCACAAAATTTTGCATATATTATTGTTCAAGATCTTTTTACACTCATTAATGCTTTAATGGATTCGGGACAAACAAGCTCCTAGCTTTCAGTATGAATCTTGTCAAAATAATTTTTCCTTTCTCATGTATACTACTATGAGCAAAAAATAGTAAGACTTTGTCCATAATTTTAAAATCGACTAAGCATTATCGTGGTGCGAAACACAAGAGTTTTCGGCTCATAATCTCGGCCTCTTTTTACGAATAGCCATACGCAAACGTCGCACAACACAGAAATATGAGTAGTTGGTAATCCTTATTGACAATTTGGCCAGTCGGAAGAAATTCGGAGTGTACCCAACCTCGATAATCGAAGAAAACTGTCAACATAACCGTGGTTTTTGACCCGCTTTGACGTGTTTTTAATCATCTGTTTCCGGATCGTAAACATAGATCCATATCAGTAATAATACGTTTCATGTCATCCTGATAGTCGAGAAGCTTTGGTTCACAGACATTAATGCGACGGTGTTTTTAAAAAACTTAAGTGACTTTGGAGCCAATTGTGGATTCACTTTTCTTAGGCCTAAAGGATCTAAGATCTCTGACTGTTAGTCGTCGATTCTTCATTACAAATTCCTTTATTTTATTGACATAATGATCATAAGTTTAAGTTAATGGGCACGTGGTTCGTCGTCAACGCATTCTCGTTCCTCTTTGAATAATTTGTACCAACTAAAAACACTTGCTGGTGTCAAAAAAATTTTTTTCATATTCTGAACGTTTCGGTACCAGAAACTTGATTCCGCTTACAAAATTTTATGAAACCTCTTTGTTGAATAACTTCACTCACCACAAAAATCGCCGAATGCACTTTATGTAATTCAGAAAAACAAGTGTATACCTTACACTAATGATTCTTGTGATGTGAAATTTCGCACAGATATCGCTAACAATCATATCAATCTAAATAAAAAAAAAATATTTAGATCAACGGGTTTTAATTTATTGCATAATATATATACTGTATTCGTATAGTACACCATGTCGTATAAGCAACACTAAATGTACCACTTGTACAGCATCACACATTCTCTGCGCTTTACTATAAAAATATAAACGAGTAATTAACATAGCAATAAAAAGGTAGTTATGACCGGATAAATTTTCAAATTTTCAAGCGAAAGCTGTTTGGTAATTCCAAGAATATACTTATGTATATATTTTATATAATAAACGATAACATTTACAAAAGTTACTTCTACCCAAAACCAGATTTTTTATCAAATTTGATATTTTGAACAACTCTAGCGATGAGTGAGTCAGACTGCATGGCTTACTTCCTAAGCCCGCCGATACCATGTACTACAATACAAACCCACATATATTATAATATATGACTATGGGTAAATACATATGTAAACTTATTAAATAATTTTTGGCTTATTCTTTGCTTAATCAAAACTCATACTATTTTTGTTATTTGTCCTCTTCAAGTTACTTTAATGTGCAAAACTTTCAGAACACCTATACTACAAGTGTCAATAAAACTACCCAAACATAAGCTTGTCTTTTACACATGTGTTTCCATACTTACACATCTGCAAATAAACTTTGCCTTTTAAGTGCCACTTTGTGATTTCTTGTCAGCTGCTGAGTAATTTAAGCTGTTTATGGCCACCTTGTTTCAGAATTTGTGGAGAGAAAATTTGTCGAGGCAAATTTTTTAATTGATTTATAAGCCACTTGGGTTTTGTATATCTTCTTCTTTACTGACGGTTTGTATATATGGCAGTGAAATATAAGAAACATGAATTTTACTAGCCTCTAAGCCTTAATATACATATGCACAATTATATTTACATATTTAAAAGTTTTTTTTTTTATTTACACCTGTACTACTATTGGGTATTTGGGTAATTTGTAGGCAAATTTGACCAATTTTTGGCAAAATTTAAAGACTTTATATTAGAAGAAAGTATTGACCGAATTGTATATATTTTTCCCAATGTTTTATCAACAACAAAAACCAATCACCAATCATATGGAGTAAAGTCAACCGGATATTCGAAAATCATTTTATTATATTAGTTATACGCGGGCCCAAATTAGTCCATTTTTCATAATTCAACCTATTTGTAACAATTGACGTACTAATATCAGGACAGAAATTTCTCTGAATTTCAATTATATATCTCCCATATTGCCCGATATTTTAGTTGTAGTCCCATTTTCATGCTGTGTCACGTGTTAAATTTGGTTGAAATCGAACAGCCGGACCTTGAGATATGTGATTTCACCTAAAATTGGATGAGAAGTGAGCGGGGTTTTGACACGATTTAGTTCGTTTTAATACTGTCGGTAAGAATTCTTATAGGATTTATCTTGAGCAAGATAGCAGATCCCAACACACCAGTCGACATATAGATGGCGACACCTTCTTCTTTTTTTAGATAGAATATCAATAAATATTTAAAAAACTATTTGCGTAAACGATTCACTTGTTTTTGAAAAAAAAAACTAAACAATCGTGCGTTCAGTATGTTGCATGAAAACCCTAACCAAACATTATTACAAGACATAAAAATGCTATCTGATTCCCTAGAATCTGCCTCAATTTCAAATACCCCAGTTTTCAGAAAAGTGCCCTCAATTTACAAGAGAGAAGCACATACTATGTTTCATATATTAAAATGATTTTGCTAAAAAGGTAGTTTGTTGAAATAATCGGAAAAGGTATAGGAATATAGTTTATCTTCATTTCCAATTTGTTGATGAAAATACATATTTTCTGCTCCGTAACGGTTACGAGCAAATATTTATTAATCCTTTTCCACTTAATTATTCATACCGCAATGCACATCATCAATATTTTCAATATATCCTCAGCTACAGTATAATGACTACATATGCAGGTGTATACTTATATAGTATGTATGTGCGGGTATCTAGGCATAATGAGGAGGTCACCGTTATTGCACCATTGTTATTATTATTAATTTGATCGCCATTATAGGTTACAATTACAAAAGCATACATACGTATTTAATATGCGCATGGAATATGTAATTTATGTCAGTATTGCTATTGTTTTTGTTATTGATAACGTGGAACTTCAATGAAACCTGAAACTTGTCTGCCATTATGTAACATGCACAAACTCATAGCCGCAAATATATATACATAGTAAGTTCACATATAGATATGGATGTGGAATCATGGTGCGGCTTAATTAATGCGCTATGGTTCACAATTGAGGTTAAAGCACATTGTCTCATTATGACTGATGGTATACCGATGAAGGAAATAGTTCAATGTTGAGTTATTAACATTTTAATAACCTCTTCATACAATTGAGGACTGGAGTAAGTATTTAGAGTATTCTTTATGAAACAGGAAACCATAAGGTGCAGGTAAGAAGCAGTCAACTGTAAGGGTAAAAATTGGGCATGTCGTAACCATAGGACTGGAACAACGCAGAACAATAAGTTCTGAATAATACATAACCATTTGTTTTCTAGTTATTTCTTAAATTAATATTAAAAAAATATGCAGTTTTATGTTGAATGAATTATTTGACAGAACCACTAATTAATGCCAAATCAGAGCCTCTAAATAGGGTTAAATACAATGTCTTCCCACTTACTACTTTAATGTGACAAAGTTTTTAAACATGCATTTTAAAATCTAATGCGTCGATTATAGTGTGGAAATCCAGAAACAAATTGTATGGAGTAAGACATATTTCAAAATTTGCGTCGTATACGTGTCTGCGGTGAATAACTTCATTATGCAACTTATCAGATTCATCAGCGAAGTACTTGTTTGGAAATTCTTTTGCAGTTACGTTGAGTTTGTCTTCTTTGATATCATGGAACTACCATAAAAATGAGAACGATTTCTTTTGATTCAAACGTTTTATTTACCACAATTTTTATCCACTTCGTCAATAATTTTGCATTCATTGTAAATTGCTTTCCACTGGTCGCGCATAAATTGCAAACCCACAATACAGCTTTTAATATTTCTAACTTCAGAGTTGATCTCTTGTAGTGAACCAAGTTCCCTTCATTGATTGACTGAGGGTGGTCATCAACTCGCAGACAAATTTGCTCATGTATTTCAAAATTATGTACATCAATGTCTCGACGAGTTTCTGCCATAAGGTTGAACTTCTTTAAAACCGTATATCAACCCGAAAGATTTTTCGCCAACGGCTTGAAGGCAATGCAAACAAATTCAGTATTTGGACATCACAGAGCAAAAGAACTACACAATTATTTCTACGTTGAATGTGATTTTGAGCTCCTTCATATTTACCTCTCATATTACTAACATTATCGTAATCCAATATTTTTCTAATTAAAGCGGCAATAGTTTTGGCGGTTTTTAGTGACAATTTATAAA
Source organism: Bactrocera dorsalis (assembly GCF_023373825.1). Lineage (NCBI taxonomy): Eukaryota > Metazoa > Arthropoda > Insecta > Diptera > Tephritidae > Bactrocera > Bactrocera dorsalis. The sequence continues at coordinate 29,549,127 of NC_064307.1, read as the reverse complement.
GAGAGAAGACGTGCCTTTATCGGTAATCACAATGCAAAAGATTTAGTGGAGTATGTAAAATTTTTTTATCGACTCAGCTGCTCTCGTTTTATCGTAATTAAAGGAAACTTAGCTAGATTCAGAAATCATATGTAAAGCCCATGTGCTTTCAAAAACCAGGATCAATCATAATTTGTCTTTTCATTATGAGTGTCCGCGGCAAATTTCGTAGCTTAAACACGGTCAAAAAACTATGTGGCAGCTAAAAACTATGTGGTAGCTAAAAATTCAATTTATAAGACAGCAAAAAGCGCATACACTCGTATCCAAAGCGAAAAAATAAGTTTGTTCAAATAAATGTGTACGTACAAAACGAATTAATCAATTAAAAATACATGACATTATTTTTAAGAACAAAAATGCTTTTGGTTCCAAACTTATCTCAATCGATTATAGACTGTTGATAAAATAAGTGTTGAGTTCTAAGTTCATCAGCCCTTACCCACACGTTTTAGCCACAACATATTCGTTAGCTATTTTCCTCTGAAACTTGTACTTGGTGTTAAACTCGCGTAAACTTGCGAACTTTCGTTCAGGTTACACGTACGTCCATGCGATTAAGTTTACAAATTCACTTGGTGCTGATTGACATCTACGAAGCTTTTGTGCTGTGGGAAGTTTAAAATTAATGAAGGAAAATGCTTCGCAAACTTTAGTCTGCTGTGAATGTGTCTCTTTGCATTTTACATGTGATGAAGGGACGCAATGTGATAATTACTACAAATTGGTGCAAATTGCTTTGGTTTAAATTACCGAAATAAAGCTTTTGGGCTTTAAAGAATTTGAAGACTCATGTCAAATTATTATTGGAAACAGCATAAGGTAAAATACATAAGCATTAGGGGAAACATGTGAAACTCTTCTTTGGCAATTTCAGTATGTGTCTTATTAGAATGCAAAAAAGGTATTGTAAGGCACATAAATCTTTTTATTTTATGTACAAGTTTCAACAAAATTAATAAAGTTTCTTAGCAACAGAAGTAAAGCTGTGCACTTCTCGAAGAAATTTGTTTTCAATGACTCTTTACGCTCAGAATAGTTTAGCGTTGCATGCTACAGGATACCAGACATGCCTTATAAATCGGTTTTATTAAACTTCTAATTAATTTAAATTTATCATGAATTATTAAAGTTATATGAACCGCATTGCATTCTGGCAATTAGAGGTTGTGTTTGCAAGTACTCAGGCTGTAATAAGTTCTCGATCCAACATCCGCCGGTGGAAGAAAAGGAAGGAACTGATAGACTGACCGTCATATTCGGCATAAGGATAGTTAGAATAATTATATGCAGTTTACAGGAGCTGAGGTTATGCGTAGACTAAATTCATATAGGTCCATCATTTAACTATAGTATGTCTAACATTATATGTATTTTTACAAAGTTTTACCTGGATAAATTTACTGGTGCTTGATTTGTGTAGTGAAGTGAAAGGTATTTTGACTAAAGTCATAATTCACCCATTTTCTGTAACAAAATCCTATTGTGTAGTTTAGTTATGACACTTCATAAGTTTACGATGGCATTATCTGAGCGTCATCAAG